>NC_142071.1:2482500-2562500 GCF_059756535.1 Pantherophis guttatus
TACAGCACTCTAACCATTGCACCAACTCAGCTTCCTTCCTTCCTTCCTTCCTTCCTTCCTTCCTTCCTTCCTTCCTTCCTTCCTTCCTTCTTTCCTTCCTTCTTTCCCAATAGCACTTAGATGTATATACCGCTTCACAATGCTTTACAGCTCTCTCTAAGCGGTTTACAGAGTCAGCCTCTTGCCCCCAACAATCTGGATCCTCGTTTTACCCACCTCGGAAGGATGGAAGGCTGAGTCAACTTTGAGCCAGTCAGGATCGAACTCCTGGCAGTGGGCAGAGTTTGCCTGCAATGCTGCATTAGAACCACTGAGAGGGAGGGAGGGAGGGAGGGAGGGAGGGAGGGAGGGAGGGAGGGAGGGAGGGAGGAAGGAAGGAAGGAAGGAAGGAAGGAAGGAAAATAGCAATAGCACTTAGACGTATATACCGCTTCACAGTGCTTTCCAGCCCTCTCTAAGCAGTTTACAAAGTCAGTCTATTGCCCCCAACAATCTGGGTCCTCCTTCCATCAGAAGGATGGAAGGAGGATCGAACGCCTGGCTGTGGGCAGAGTTAGCCTGCAGTACTGCACTCTAACCACTGCACCACTGTTAACCTTTGGGAAAAGCACCTTTGGGACAAGCATGACCTGGATGATTGAGAAGCTCAACAGACAGGCAGGAGGGTGCAAATTAAACCATCTTTATCCCAGTTAGTTACCCTGACCAGGTCTAGGGGTTAAAAGACTCTGAAAAATATAACCTTGGAGAAAGCACAATCTTAGACAGAGGTCTTGTAGATGCAGCAGGCAATGTATGTTTCATTGTATTCATACATACAATGTATGTATGCCCCAGTAACACCATTGTGGACTCCTGCAACTCTAGAGTCTGCGATGAATCAGTAATTAATGGCAAGGGATCAAAGAAGCCAGGTCTTCTTCTGGTTAGTCTTCAGCTGATGGGTGAGCAGAAGCAAACGAAGATGAGCTAAGATGAATGTAGCTGCTATCTCACCACCTCTTCTCTCTTCCTTCTTCTCCCCCCAATTAGGAGGCCGGAGACCTCATTCCTATGGTTCACAGCCCCCTTAAAGAGCATCCATTTTATTATATGGCAGAAGAGTAAATGGAAGATCCTAATTTTGATTGGCATCCTGCTGGTAATCTGGCTGCTCGTAGATTTCATCTACGCAGCTCCAGTAAGTTTTTTCTGAGAAAAGAATGCGAAAATGTAACCTTGAAGGGGAATCATGTACTATCAGTAGTAGGGGTGGGAGTCTGTCAGTCATATGGGGAGAGAGAGGAGGGGAGGGGGAAGAGAGAGAGAGAGAGATGATAGAGTTCTGTTTTCACCGGTTTCCTCCATCTTCTAACTTTCTTTACTAGGGTTATCTGGCCATGAAGTTGGTCAATCCAATGAAATTTCACGGTCCATCTTGGTCCAAGCAGTCTCCGAAGAATAATATTGACACAAGCTTTCAAATAACATGGACAACCTCAGAAATAAAACAGGCAATTTCAAAGGTGTCATTGCCATCAGCAACTCCCAAGAAAGGACCGCCAGGAGCTCCCAAGAAAGGACGACTAGGAGCTCCCAAAAAAGGACGACCAGGAGCTCCCAAGAAAGGACGACCAGGAGCTCCTAAGAAAGGACGACCAGGAGCTCCCAAGAAAGGACCACCAGGAGCTCCCAAGAAAAGGCCACCAGGAGCTCCCATGAAAAATCCTCCAGCAGTTCCCAAAAAAGTGCCAACAACAGTTCTCAAGAAAACGTCATCAGCAGCTCCAAGTAAAGTGCCAACAGCCATGCTGAAGAAAGTATCAACAACAACTCTGAAGAAAGTGCCAACAACAACATTGAAGAAAGCAAAGCCAACGACTCTGAAGAAAGTCAAGCCAACAACTCTGAAGAAAGTGTCACCTCCCACCTCAAAGAAGCCATCTCCTTCTAAGAAAACCCCAAAAGCAACTGTCCCAAAGCCACCACAACCAACTACCAAGAAATTATGGCCAACTTCTCCCAAGAAAAAACCAGCTCCCCCCTCAAAATTTCCAACTCCTAAAAATAGATTGATAACACCGAAAACACCCCCAAAATAATAGTTACTCTTCAAAAAAATATCCGTGCAGGATACCACCACCTGCTAAGACCCTGGTCTGTTATAGTTAAGTACAACCTCTTGCTACCCAATAGAAATCCTGCCATGTTCTTCACAGTCTAGTTGAAATGTCTTGCACCGAAGGGCCATTCTAGCTTCATCTTCCCCGTTGCCCTCAAAGGGTCTTCAGGAGTAGAAACAACTCAGTCTTCTATGAATTTGGTACCATCCTTCCAACTTTTTCAGTTTCATGATGATGTTCCTCAGAGCTCAAAGCCAACTCCTGAAATACTTGTAGGGGGAGGAAGAGTGAAGACAGGTATGGAATCAGGTAGGACTTCAGAAGAAAGTAGCTTTCTGAACGCTGTCCCAATATTTCCAAAGAGGTGAAGAAGGAAGGCCCCTCCTTACAGTGAAATGTAGGCCAGGAGAAGTCAAAGCCATGTTAGTTATAGACCCAGAGCCATAAATAGTTGCAATCCAGTTACACGTGTTTTCAGCCATCCCTTGAGGCAAGTCAGTACTATATAAATAAATATGCCATTGATGGTTCTTTGATGCTTTGGGTGAGATCGCCTTTTTAAAAAAAATATATACTGTATATATTAAGAATTTTTTCATGGAGTAAAACACAAATCAAAAGAGAAAAGGAAAAGGAAAGCAAGACAAGGCAAGAAGTGGAAAAAATTAAAAAATAAATATATTTGAGAAATATAATGACGTCTGACATTCTTTTCAACAGTTACAATCTTATGAGCCACGGTGGCGCAGTGGTTAGAGTGCAGTACTGCAGGCTACCTCTGCCGGCTGCCTGCAATAAGTATAATCAGATCGTCAGCCGTTGTGTAAATGAGGCCATACATGTATCTTTCCTATGTACCAATATCAGTCCTTTATCTGGAATAGTCATTCTAAGAGTGAGATGGGTGGAACATAAATATTCTAAGATGGATGGAACATAAATATGATAAAGAAATAAAAATAAGGTCACAAAGAATCAGTTAGCATCCAGCTGTCCAGCAGCTCCCAACAAGCGAAGACAATGGGGAAAAACAGCATGGAAAGTTACAATTCACAGTTATGTAATTTTTACATATTGGGACTGCTGTAGATTATTGAGTCACCAACAGATAATATTTACTATCGATTTCATTGTCGTCCTCTTTTCACCCACTGAGTCTGCAATATTTTATTGTGCCACCAGGTTGCAGTATTTCACAAAAATTCCATGTAAACCAGGTAAATGAACTAATATTATTTCAAGACAGCTGATTTCAACAAAGGAAGAGAGATTCCATGGATGAAAATCCGACAGGAAAAAAACCATTCAAGACACTTTGGAAACTATAAATAAAAGAGATAATAAAAGCCCAAACGAAAACAATACCACAGAGAAAGAAAATCAAGAGACTGCAGATGAAACCAGAATGTTTGGGCAAAGAATAACAGAATAACAGAGTGGGAAGGGACCTTGGAGGTCTTATAGTCTGACCCCCTGCTCAGGCAGGAAACCCTGCACCACTTCAGACAAATGGTTGTCCAACATCTTCTTAAAAACCTCCAGTTGGAGGGAGGAAGGGAGGGAGGGAGAGAGGGAGGGAGGGAGGGAGGAAGGAAGGAAGGAAGGAAGGAAGGAAGGAAGGAAGGAAGGAAGGAAGGAAGGAAGGAAGGAAGGAAGGAAAAGAAAGAAAAAGAAAGAAAAAAGAAAGAGAAAAACAGAGAAACAGAAAGAAAGGGAGGAAGAAGGGAAGGAAGAAGGGAAGGAAGGAAAGGAAAGGAAAAAGGAGGGAGGAAAGGAAAGGAAGGAAGGAGAAAGGGAAAGGAGCAAAAAAGAAAGAAGGAGGGAAGGAAGGAGAAAGGGGAGAAAGCAAAGAAGGAGAAAAGCAGGAGGGAGGGAGGAAGGAGAAAGGAGAAAAGGAAGGAAGGAAACAAGAAAGGGGAGGGAAGGAGAAAGGAAAGAAAGGAAAGAAGAAAAGAGGGAGGGGGAAGAGAGGAAGGAAGGAAGGAAGGAAGGAAGGAAGGAAGGAAGGAAGGGAGGGAGGGAGGGAGGGAGGGAGGGAGGGAGGATAGCAGAATAAACAAAGTTGGAAGGGACCTTGAAGGACTTCTAGTCCAACCCCCTGCTCAAGCAGGAATCCCTATACTATTTCAAACAAATAGTTGTCCAATCCCTTCTTGAAAACCTCCAGTGGATAAGAGCATCCACAACTTCTGGTGGCAAGTTGTTCCACTGATTCATTGTTCTCACTGTCGGGAAATTTCTAGGTTGCTTCTCTCCTGGATTAGTTTCCATCCATCATTGCTTCTTGTCCTGCCCTCAAGTGCTTTGGAGAATAGCTTGACTCCCTCTTCTTTGGGGCAGCCCCTGAGATATTGGAAGACTGTTTCATGTCTCCCCTAGTCCTTCTTTTCATCAAACTAGACATACCCAATTCCTGCAACCATTCATCGTATGTTTTAGCCTCCAGTCCCCTAATCCTCTTGGTTGCTTTTCTCTGCACTCTTTCTAGAGTCTCCACATCTTTTTTACATCGTGGCGACCAAAACCGAATGCAGGATTCAGCTTTGGGGAGAGGAAGAGAAAAAGAAAAACAAAACAGATTTAATTGCAAGAAGTGATTCAGAGCAATGCGATTGGAAAAAGCCCTGCAAGCAAGAACCTTTGCGTGTCCAAGAAATCTTGGAAGGAATGCAATGCACCACGCAGGGCTCCAAAGCTATTTGGCCATCTCCCAGGTTCTCAAATGCTAACTGTCCACAAACGAAGCCCAGCTCCAAATGCCACAGGCCCAGCCTCTCAAAAGAGGGGTGGGTCGGGCACCTGCCTCGCTTCATCTGCGTCATGGACAGCACATGGCCCAAAGCTGCGAAAGTCACATTTCTGTTTGCAACGCCAGCCTGTGGGATTGTCCTGGAAGACAGCGGTCAGAAGAGGTCAAAAGATGCAGTCATCGTTCCCGCCTGTCCTTAGTGACTCCTGCTTTGTTTCTGCACATTTGTCTTCTAAAACAAGAAGGGCAAGATCCATATTTTTTTATGGGTGAGGGCAGGACAGGGTATTTATTAATTTAATTTATTAATTTAATTTGTATACCGCCCTTCTCCCAGAGGGGACTCAGGGTGGTATGTCTAGTGTGATGAAAAGAAGGACTAGGGGAGACATGATAGCAGTGTTCCGATATCTCAGGGGCTGCCACGAAGAAGAAGGAGTCAAACAATTCTCCAAAGCACCTGAGGGCAGGACAAGAAGTAATGGGTGGAAACTACCGTATTTTTCAGAGTATAAGACACAACTTTCGCCCCCCCCAAATGGGGTGAAAATTTAGGTGCTCCTTATATACCAAATGTAGCCCTGCCCACTCACTGGCCCCCACCCTTTGGCCTCTGCCTCCCAGCAGTTTACCTCCTTACAGCAAGCAGCAACAGCCCGTTTCAGCTTCAGCACAGCCTAATTAGCACAAGTTGATTGGATCGGCCTCCCGACTCTCAGCTGTTTTGCTCTCCGCTGTTTTGCGCAGGGCTCTGCTGCTTGCTGCAAAGAGGTAAATTGCTGGAGCGTATATTTTTTTTTTCTTGTGCTAATCAAGCTATGCTGAAAACGAAAGTGAAAGTGAAACAGCAGGCTGTTTGCTGCAAGGAGGCAAAATTGCTGGGAGGCAGAGGCAGATTTCTTTTTCTTGTTTTCCTCACCAAAAAAAGGAGTGTAAGACGCACCGTCTTATACTCCGAAAAATACAGTTACCAAGGAGAGAAACAACAACAATTTCCTGACAGTGAGAACAATTAATCAGTGGAACAACTTGCCTCCAGAAGTTGTCAATGCTCCCAACACTGGAAGTTTTTAAGAAGAGATTGGACAACCCTTTGTCTGAAGTGGTGGAGGGTTTCCTGCCTAAGCAGGGGGTTGGACTAGAAGACCTCCAAGGTCCCTTCCAACTCTGTTATTCTATTCTATTCTATTCTATTCTATTCTATTCTATTCTATTCTATTCTATTCTATTCTATTCTATTCCATTCCATTCCATTCCATTCCATTCCATTCCACTACATTCTACATTCTCTATTCTATTCTATTCTATTCTATTCTATTCTATTCTATTCTATTCTATTCTATTCTATTCTATTCTATTCTATCCTGCCAGGACCCCTGTATTATTCTTAACATTGGCTCGGAAGTAAAATTAAACTGTTGTTGACAGCAGAAATATCTGCTAGAATAGATCCACCTGCCAAATGTTTTGATCTGTGGCATCTTTGCAGCTTGGGAACATTTTTTCCCTCTCATACCTGCATGTCTTTTATCAGCTGTTTAAAAACAAAAGAAGAACAGAGTTGGAAGGGACCTTAGAGGTCATCTAGTCCACCCTCCGTGCCCAAGCAGAAGATGCTACGCCATTTCTGACCGATGGCAGTCCAGTCTCTTCTTGAAAGCCTCCAGTGATGAAGCTCCCACAACATCTGAAGGCAACTTCCATGGGTTGATTGTTCTCCTTATTTCCAGGTTGAATCTCTCCTTGATCAGTTTCCATCCATTATTCCTTGTCTGGCCTTCGGGTGCTTTCGAAAATAGCTTGACCCCCTTCCTCTCTGTGGCAGCCCCTCAAATATTGGAAAGGCTTTGACTTAATTCACAAAGGTTAAGCAGAGTCATATCTGGTCCCGGATTTGAACGGGAAGCTAATTACAACTAGGAACTTGCAAGGAAGTTGGAAAAAAAGAAAATAAACTTCAAAAGAATGTAGAGGCAAATCACTTCCTAATGGATAGCTGGCCAAAGATTAAACACTCATGTTTTAATGCCTTTGAATAAGTGACTCCCTTTTTTATGACCTGTAAGTGAAAGCAAGAAAAGGATCAGATAATCAAAACCCAGCAGCCATTGAGGAGAAAACACAAGTCGGTGATTCAACCGGCAGTAAAAAGATCTAATCGGTTACCAATTAATGGTCAACAAACAAAGATAGCAGCAAAAGTTGTAGGTCCTACCAAGGACATAGAAGCACGACCAGAAATAAATGACTACCTGGTTGTGTGCAGATGGGTCAAGTAAACAGCTCCTTGAGGTACAGAAAAGAGTGGACGCACTCAAACTTACAAAGACAGTTATCCTATACTACTGGACAACTAGAGTTTTCAACCGGTTCAGTCCGGTTCACCCAAACCGGTAGCGGAAATTTTGAGTAGTTCGGAGAACCGGTAGTAAAAATTCTGACTGGCCCCGCCCCCATCTATTCTCTGCCTCCCAAGTCCCAGCTGTTTGGGAGGAAATGGGGATTTTGCAGTAACCTTCCCCTGCCACGCCCACCAAGCCACGCCCACAGAACCGGTAGTAAAAAAAATTGAAACCCATCACTGGCGCATACAGCAAACCAGTAGCAACATAATGTGAAACCCACTGGTGCGGACAAGCTATGACCTGTTGGATCATTGTTTCAGGGATATATTTGTTTATCTAAACAGAAGAAACAGAATGACTGTGATTGGTCAAAAAAATCAGTAGAACGACTTCCGGACAGTTTCCCAATTGAGTTTCCTTGTGGGAAGATGGGAAGTGAACATCAAAAATCTTCCTTCTTTCTTTCCCCCTTCCTTCCTCTTTCCTCCCTCTTTCTTCTCTTTTCTTCCTCCCTCTTTCCTCCCTTCCCTTCTTCTTCTTCTTCCTCACTTCCTTCCCTCCTTTCTCCCAACCTGCCTCCCTCCTTTCTCCTTCCTCACTTCCTTCCTTCCTCCCTCTTTCTTCCTTCGTTCCTTTCCTCCTTTCTTCCTCTTTCCTCCCTCCCTTTCTTCTCTTTCCTTCCCTCCTTCTTCCCTCCCTCCCTCCGTTCCTTCCTTCCCTTCTTCCTTCCTCTTTCTTCCCTCCCTCTTTCTTCTCCTTCCTTCCTTCCCTCCCTCCTCCCTCCCTCCCTGCCTCCCTTTCTCCTTTCTCCCTCTTTCTTCCCTTCCTTCCTTCCCTCCTTCCTTCCTCTTTCCTCCCTCCCTCTTTCTTCTTCTTCCTTCCCCCCCTCCCTGCCTCCCTCCATTCTCCTTCCTCACTTCCTCCCTCCCTCTCTTTTTTCTTCCTCCCTCCTTCCTCCTTCCTCCCTCCTCCTTCTTTCCTTCCTATCTACTGTAAGATGTACGAACTCCAGTTCCAATTTCAAGGCTGGCTGGGGAATTCTGGGAACTGGAGTCCACAAATCTGAAAATTGCCTAAGTTGAGGAACACCGTTGCAATCACTGGGAGCTGAATTCAATTGCAGGTGGAGGGAAACTTTATTATAACCAGCGGACAACACAATCTCACCATCTCAATGGGCCCAAAAGAAGAGAATCATGGCTTTTGTTTTCTTAAAAAAAACATTATTTTAAACATAATAAACACGGCTTCCTGTTCTTTAAAAAGCTACTGATGTGTTGCCAGGAAAAACATGGTACTCTTTCACCCATGTCTTTTTCATCTCCTCTACCTTTAAACTGTCTGGGTAACCTGGATTTTCTGTCCTTGGATCACGGGGCTCAAATTCTCGTATTGTCTGCTGGTGTGGTGATTAACTGGAATTGTGACAGGAAAGTCAGCAAACTGAAATGACAACTGTCTTTTCTAAGCCAAGAGAGAACAGTTGAAAGAAAAGCCTTTTTTCGTGCCAAAGAACATGTTGTCCCAAGCTGGACTCCTTCATTCGAAGGTGAGGGTCATTTTTTTTTTATGTTGAGCTTCAGGATACTGTAGGAAGTTAGCACCCACCCCTCTTCTAGAAAAATGAGATATTTTAGGAAATATTAAAAAGGCAGAATATTTCCCCTAAAAGGGAGGCAGAAACTCAGCCCCCCATCTTTGTCAATGGGCCATTAAGGCCCGGGCCAATCTATTCTACACAACAAAGATCTACCTCCTGCAGGGAGAGCCATAGTAGGAATTGCCCAAAGCCTTTTCATTACATCATCACCCAGCAAAAGTCAACCAAGCTTGGGACTCAGGACTACAGAGTTACCCCTGCATGACCCTATGGGAGTCTGACAACCAATCAGAACACGAGCTCAAATTCAAAGCCCAACAGAGAGCATAAAACCCAGGCAACTCTCAGCATCTCTGCCCCCTTTTCTGCCCAGGATCTCAAACCATGTGATCCTGTTTATCAATAAACCTTCTTTCCAAGCAACTTCCATGAATCCAGTGTCTTTTCCGCCCACTTGGAACTGAACCCAGATGGACATTTCTTCCGACAATACAATGATATTTCATCCCTTCTAAGCAGAGCCCTGTACTTCCTTTTCAAAATATGTTAATATTTCAAATCCTTCAGTATTTTGAGTATTTGACTTCTTCAAAGTTCCTCCAGGCAAAAGGGGTGGGCAGAGGCATATAGAAACAATTTAGAGTCATCAGTGATTTAATAACCTGTATCATTAATTGGTGAGAAAGTTGTATGAAAAAGATGGTGCGAGTTAGTCTTGCCCTTCAAAAGGTTTTCGTTTCAGTCAGAGAGACGCCACTTTGAAAACTGTTAAAAGGAAAATCTGGCACTGTTTTTATTTTGGAATTCTAAAATGAAAGTAAATGACTCGAGGGATTAAATAATTTAGTATCTGGAGAATTTAAACTCACGTTTTTCAAATTTGGCAACTCAAATTAAAAAAATATATATTTTTTTTTCCAGAATTCCCTAAGCAGAACTTTAAAGTTGCCAACTTTGAAAAATACTGATCGACTGTAAATTAAAGTGTTAAAACGGTTCAATTGTATGAAGTGCTTCTGTGGGATGGCAGAATTTAAAAACCCTGTTTTCTTTTTGTTGGTGACTGATTTTTTTATTATTATTTTGTATGTTTTATTGTAATTGTTTTTATTGTGAGGCATCCAGAATCATTGAGTTTCAGGTGGCATACACATTTAATAAATAGTTTTTATTATGTACTCCGCAGCTTCTCCGTCTTCCTGTTTATTTTCCGTTTTTCTGCAGTTTATTTTTCAGTATTTCAAAACTTCTAAATTGTTTTGTTCATTATTTTTTCTAACGCATAGCAAAACACATGCATCCTCATTTATTTTTTATGCTACTTACTTCCTCTGTAGGGTGGCTCTGGGCAGCTATTCATGTACACCCATAAAAACAAACACAATGCAACAATATGATGACAATTTTAATAATAAGTAACCTAGTTTAACACCTCTTTTGTAAACTTTTACTGTAAAACAAATACTTCGATGTTTGTTCTTCCTTCGTGCTGTCAGTATATAGTCATATTTATTTTTGAAGAAAAGTCAAATAATGAAAACGCTTCCAACATTAATATCTAAAACTGTAATTTAATATTGGGAGAACATCCATTTTTTCCTTCTCTACTTTTAACATTCTAAGGCAGCTAATAAAATAGTAACAATCTAAATGTATTTTATAAACACGGTATCATTGTATTGAAATAACGTTGTATCAAAACAGAGGTTTTGATTGAGATTGTCTAGCTCAGGACTGAACAACTGTGGCAAATTTACGACCGGTTAGACTTCAATTCCTAGAATTCCCCAGTCAGCAAGAGTTGCCAAGGTTGGACACCCCTGGCCGAGATCAACATTTAATAACATGTGAAAGGTTGAGCTAATTCTATACTAACATCTTATGGATATATTTTTAGTTCCTACAAGTGTCACTTATTCATTATTCTAAATATTCTGATCTATTCTGCTCTGCTCTACTGTTTTATGATTTTCTCTTCTGTTCTAATTATTTTCTATTCTATTCTAATTACTTCATATTCTGTTCTATTATTTTCTATTCTATTCTAATTATTTCATATTATAATCTATTATTTCATATTCTGTTCTATTCTATTCTATTAATAATTTCATATTCTGTTCTGTTGTTCTATTATTTTCCATTCTATTATTTTCTATTCTAATTATTTCATATTCTATTCTATTATTTTCTATTCTAATTATTTCATATTCTGTTCTATTCTATTCTATTAAGTATTTCATATTCTGTCCTATTCTGTTCTATTATTTTCTATTCTATTCTATTCTAATTATTTCATATTCTATTCTATTCTATTAATTGTTTCATATTCTGTTCTATTCTATTCTATTCTATTCTATTCTATTCTAATTATTTCATATTCTATTCTATTCTATTAATTATTTCATATTCTGTCCTATTCTATTCTAATTATTTCATATTCTATTCCATTATTTTCTATTCTATTCTATTCTAATTATTTCATATTCTATTCTATTCTATTATTTTCTATTCTATTTCATATTCTATTATTTTCTATTCTAATTATTTCATATTCTATTCTATTATTTTCTCTTCTAATTATTTCATATTCTATTCTATTATTTTCTATTCTCTTCTATTCTAATTATTTCATATTCTGTTCTATTGTTTTCTATTCTGTTCTATTATTTCATATTCTATTCTATTCTGTTCTGTTCTGTTCTGTTCTGTTCTGTTCTGTTCTGGTCTGGTCGTTATCATTTATCTTTCCATCTCCATCTCTCTATTCCCTCAAAAGGCCACATCAGACTGGCAGCTCCTCCGCTTCAATCCGAGTCACCGGGCAAAGAATTGCGGGTTCCTCATTGGTCCAAAAGGGGCCCGAGGGTGGGATCTCAAGGAACGTCCCTCCAACGGGGCGCAATGCCTACGTCACCAGCCCCACCTCCACCCCCGCCCCCCATTCCATGACCCGAAAAGCTTTGACGTGTCAAGGCAGAAAGAGACGCGCGGGAACTAACTGGGGGGGGGGGGGCAATTGTTCTGCGCAGGCGCCGTCCGCCTCTGATGTGAGCCGAGCTCCGATTGGTTGCTCGGGAGAGAAAGAGTGAGAGAGATGGGTAAGGGAGGAGGCAGGTCTCAAAGGTGGAAAAGGGGTGGAGCATCCCGGGCGTGGAAGACCCGCCTCCGACGCGGTGACGTCGAGGTCCGAGAGCGCGCATGCGCGCCAGCGCCCGCGCGGCTCCCTCGCGACTCCAGCTGTGGCGGCGGCGACGGCGCGTCGGTTTCCTCAGCCGTGGCCGGGTGGGGGAGGGGCCCGGGCCGAAGGGGCAGCGGCAGGTGAGTGACCCGCCCCCGGCCACGCCCCTTTGCCCTCGGGGGGCTGAGGGGGTGTGGGTCGCTGAGGGGAAAAGGGAGGGGGGGTCGCTTTGGAGACGTCGGTTAGTTAGGCCCCGCCTTGCCCCCCCCGCTCAGGCCTACCTCGCAGTAGTGACGTCACAAGTGAGTGACGTCACAAGGCCATGTTGTGGAAGAGGGGGGGCTGGAGGCGCCTGTTTTGTCATAAAAAGGGGTCGTGTGAAGAAAAGGGGGGAGGGGTCGCCCCTAAGCTCCCCTCCCCCCCCAAACCTGGATCTCCTGGACAAAAGTAGGGCAGTATAATAAATAAATATTTTTAAAAAATAAGGATGTGGGATTCGATCTTGATATAATGAGCCTTTGCAGGGGTGCCCAACTTGGGCAGCTTTATGGACCTGTGGACTTCCAAGAATTCCCCAGCCAGCTTTATAATAGGAACAAAGGGTTGGAAGGGACCTCGGAGGTCATCTAGTCCAACCCCAAGCGGGAGACCCCACGCCGTTTCTGACTGACGGCAGTCCAGTCTCTTGAAAGCTTTCAGTGATGAAGCTCCCACAACTTCTGTAGGCCGCTTCTGTCCCATTGAATATAGAATAATAGCATTGGAGGGGCCTTGGAGGTCATCTAGTCCAACCCCCTGCTCACGCAGGAGACCTGCACTAGGGATTCGAACCGCCGAACTGCCAACAAGGTTCTTAATCTAACTCAAAGGGGAGGGGTTCCAACCTGGGCAGGCTGTAAGGTTTAAAAAGGTGAACAGATTTGGAAGGGAACTTGGAGGTCATCTAGTCCAACCCCAAGCAGGAGAACCTACGCCGTTTATGACAAATGGCAGTCCAGTCTCTTGAAAGCTTTCAGTGATGAAGCTCCCACAACTTCTGTAGGCCACTTCTGTTCCTTTGAATATAGAATAATAGCATTGGAGGGACCTTGGAGGCCATCTAGTCCAACCTTCCACCCAAGCAGGAGACCCTACACCATTTCTGACAGTCTCTTCTTGAAAGCTTCCAGGGATGAAGCTCCCACAACTTCTGTAAGCCACTTCTGTTCCATTGAATATAGAATAATAGCGCCTTTAAACATGCCGATTTAGAGAATGTTGGGAGTTGAAGTCCTCACATCTTCAAGTTGCTGGAATTGAAAGGCACTTCTCTAGAGCAGTCTTAATGTTCAAGAGGTGTGTGTGTGTGTGTGTTTATTCAGTTTGTATAGCCATCCATCTCAGTCAAGGACTCTGGCTGGCTTACAATTCAAAAAATATATAATTAAAGCATTAAAAAAAAACGTTTTAAAGCAATAAAAAGCATAAAAAAACTAAATAGAAATACACTGCTCAAAAAAATAAAGGGAAGACAAGCAGAAGACCTCCGAGATCTGAATGAATGAAATAGCCTTATTAAATACTTTGTTCGTTACATACAGTAGTTTTGTGTTCCCTTTAGTTGTTTGAGCAGTGTATAAACTACTGTATGTAAAGAACAAAGTATTTAATAAGGCTATCTCGTTCATTCAGATCTCGCATGTCTTCTGCTTGTGTTCCCTTTATTTTTTTGAGCAGTGTATATTCTAAATGAGACCAAAACAAGCAATTTAAGCAATCTGGGTTAAAATCTAGGCTAATTTTTATACCCTTTTTTTTTTTTCTGCCCTATTCTCTGATTTCAAGAATATCTGGCCGATAATGACTCTTGGCAAACTCAGAACCTTGCATGTCCTTTTGGAGTATTTTAATTGGCTCCAATAACTAAATTAGCAATTTATAGGACTTTTCCCCTAATGGTCAGAATACGACTACAGAGGCTTTTTGTTAGCAATGCTTTTACTATGGTAAAAATCTCTTTGGAATAATTTTAATGAGCGTAAAGGTATCTTATCAGTAGCGGTAATAATCACCTTGCTAATCAGGCAGATGGAGTGTGGCATACATGCTGTAGTTCAGCATTCTCTATCTGGCATTCTTCAAATATTTGTAGATTGCAACATCTGTGTCATCTCCAGCAAGCATGGCCATTGGCCATTGCTTATAGCTAGGAATGAAAGGAATTGTAGCTCCGATACAGGTGCATATAGACTGATACAAATCGATATGGATCTATGGGCTTGATGCTGCAGGGAAGTAATGTATCATGTGGACGTGAATGATAGAAATGTCAAAATTATGACAACAGTCTTGAGTGATAGAGGAGCAGAGACGCTGTTGACCTGGTGCCTTATAGTGTTGAGGCGTTTATGGATTTACCATTAAGTTGATACAAAGGTGAGTTTATATCATTTAAGATTCCCTCACTACTTTTCTAAAGATTTGATAAGAGCTAGTTTGGTCTAGCGGTGAAGGCATCAGGGAGAACGTTAAGTGATGCCTTATAGCCGTTAAAAGTCACGCTGCTGGGTGACTTTGGACCAGTCCCTCTCTCTCAGCCCAACCCACCTTACAGGGAAAATAGGAAGAGGAAGGTGTGTTGGATATGTTCACTGCTTTAAGTTATTTGTAAAAAAATGATAAAGGTGGGATGTAAATTAAATAAATTACGTGTCATCAAGTTAACGTCAGCTTTTAGCGACTCCATACATACAGCAATAGCACTTAGACTTATATATCACTTCACAGTGTCTTTACGGCCCTCTCTAAGCGGTTTACAAAGTCAGCCTCTTGCCCCCAACAATCTGTGTCCTCATTTTACCGACCTCGGAAGGATGGAAGGCTGAGTCAACCTTGAGCCGGTCAGGATCGAACTCCTGGCAGTCGGCAGAATTAGCCTGCAATGCTGCATACCACTGGGAGGGAGGGAGGGAGGGAGGGAGGGAGGGAAGGAAGGAAGGAAGGAAGGAAGGAAAGGAAAGGAAAGGAAAGGAAAGGAAAGGAAAGGAAAGGAAAGGAAAGGAAAGGAAAGGAAAGGAAAGGAAAGGAAAGGAAAGGAAAGGAAAGGAAAGGAAAGGAAAGGAAAGGAAAGGAAAGGAAAGGAAGGAATAGCACTTATATACCGCTTCACAGTGCTTTCCAGCCCTCTCTAAGCAGTTTACAGAGTTAGCATGTTGCCCCCAACAATCTGGGTCCTCATTTTACCGACCTTGGAAGGATGGAAGGCTGAGTCAACCTTGAGCCAGTGAGGATCGAACTGCTGGCAGTGGGCAGAGTTAGCCTTCAATACTGCCTTCTAACCACTGGGAGGGAGAGAGGATGGAAGGAAGGAAGGAAGGAAGGAAGGAAGGAAGGAAGGAAGGAAGGAAGGAAGGAAGGAAAATAGCAATAGCCCTTAGGCTTATATACCGCTTCACAGTGCTTTCCAGCCCTCTCTAAGCGGTTTACAAAGTCAGCATATTGCCCCCAACAATCTGGGTCCTCATTTTACTGACCTCGGAAGGACGGAATATATATTTTCTCCATGAAGATCTGTCCCCAGGTTGGTCTTTTAGATCTTCCAAGGGTGTCCCTTAGCTGCTGGTCTTCCTTTTTATTCTCTTTCCTTCCACCTTTCCCCGCATCAGCCTTCTCCGGAGAAATGGGTCTTTGCGTAATGTGACGGCAGTAGGATAAAATTGTGCTTTGTCGTCGTGTGTTTCAAATGAAAATTTGGGATTGATTTGTGCAATCGTCACTGGTTTGTTTTCCTGGTTGCTTCCAAGCATAAGAGAAGCTCAGGAAGCCACAGTCTACTTACTGTATGGAAATACTGTTAATAATGGCAATTTCAGAGGACAGATGAAAATGTTACCATGATTGAAAACAAGCTGTTCAGGGTTTCTGATTATTTAAATTCTGATGACTTATAAATTGCGTCCAATTGTGTCTATGTGTCAACATTATGTCAATACAGGAAATCGCCTTAGAAGCCAGGTTTTAAGCGCACGCTGAAAATATGTGGCATATTCCAGAAGGATGTTTCAGATTCTTTAACCATGTTCCCTGTGCCCATCTCTCAAATCAGCCGGTGAGAGAGCCAGAAACGACACCGCAGCCTTTGAAGAGAACATTCACAAGGCTCACAATGTATTTATGCAAGATGTAGGGGTTGAGTAGGGTTATACTTTCAGGAAACCATATTGAATTGAAGCCTTCAGTGTGGGGGTTTTCGGTCGTTCAGCATTGTGGTTCAGCTATCCAGAAAACAATAATTAGGCGTGCCCGCACTATTTAGACAACTGGGTAGCTTTTTTTTCTTGAAATCTTTTGAGCTCCTAAAATATCAGTTAAGTATTTGAATGAGTATTTAAAAATATACTAGATACTAGCAGATACTAGAATATAGAATAACAGGATTGGAAGGGTCCTTGGAGGTCTTCTAGTCCAGCCCCTTGCTCAAGCAGGAAACTCACCCTGTATACCAATTTCGGACAAGTGGCTGTCCAATTTCTTCTTGAAAACCTCCAGCGATGGAGCACCCACAACTTCTGGTGGCAAGGAGTTCCACTGATCAATGGCTACCAGCGGCAGGAAATTTCTCCTTAGTTACAGATTGAAACTGCCCTTTATGATCTTCTTGTCTTGCCCTCTGGTGCTTTGGCGATACTTATACTGACTTATTTTATTTTATATTTTATATTTTATTTTATTTTATTTATTTTAATTGCCACCTATCTCTCTGGGGCAACTTTAGGCAGCTTACAGCAATAAAAAGAAAAGTAAAACAGAAGTAAAATAATGGAACAATAAAATAAAGAGTGAAAAAGAACACAAAAATACCTACTTGTAGTTACTTTCAGTTATATATTTATATTTATTTATAGTAGATAGGAGGGTATCTACAGGTAGTCCTCGACTTGCAACAATCCATTTAGTGACCGTTCAAAGTTATAACGGCACTGAAAAAAGTGACTTTCTCACTGAACGACCATTGCAGCATCTCTCTGATCACGTGATCAGAATTCTGACGCTTGGCAACTGGTTCATACTTACGACGGTTGACTGTGTCCCAACGGTCACGTGATCAATTTTTGCGACCTTCTGGCAAGCAGAGTCGATGGGGAAGCCAGATTAGTTTTACAACCATGTTACTAGCTTAGCAACTGCGGTGATTCAGTTAACAACCGTGGCAAGAAAGGTCGTAAAATGTGGCAAAACTCACTTAACAAATATCTCACTTAACAACAGAAATTGTGGCCATAAGTCAAGGATCCCCTGTACTATGACACGGGTATCATCCAGGAAGCATGAAAAGTAGGTTAGCTTCATTCAGAAACAACTGTTTAAAGTTGCCTGTGTAACTATGTATATAAAATGCATTATAAGGATTCTCAGAAAAATACCTTGAATGAAAGAACATAGTAGTAATTTTTTTTAAAAGAAACATTGTACATAAAACAAGCAGTGAGCTGCTGGTTCCCATGGCTTACATATTTGTAGCTTATTAAATTACAGCTGAGTTTATGCAATATCTTCGGTTATAAATTATACCTTACCAAAGACAATAGATAGTTTAATAGCATAAGCTAAATCAAAAGCAAATCAAGCACAATTATTATGTCCTAGCCTGATATAGGAACCGAGTCAGTGAATATTCCAGTCATTGTTTATTTTGAGTCAGCGGTGGGGAGGTTGCGTTAGCTTCCTTGCTTTTGAAATTGCCCTTTACTTGTAAATGTTTTAAATAGTCATGATGTTCTCTCTCATTTTGTTTTTTTTTTTTTTTCTGTCCTCTCCTCTTATTATATAAGTCATCTGGAATTGGGCAGCCTCTAAATTCGATGTATTATGTAAGTAATACTCTTAACTTATCTAGGGCTGTGGTTGTCAAATTTAACAGATTGCGTCCACTCCCTTCTTTGAGAAAGAAAAGCTATTTTTATTTTAGCTTTAGTGGCTTACAGTAGTCTCTGCTTGAGGGAAGGCCCATGTCTCTCGTGAGAACTGCAGACTCCCAACTATTTATGCAGCGGAAACATTTTATAGGCTGAGCTTGTAGCAACTTGTTTGTAAATTTTGCAGAATTGGTTTCGGACTACAGTCTTAATTATATGAGGAACCGAGAGCATATGCTGTTTGTGCTATTGCAAAACAAAACTTCAGTTTTCTCACTCATTATTTGACTTTCTCAGTAGATAATAGGAGAAGCTACAGCTTGCCCAGTTTCTACCAGTTGAGGAAGCTGGGTTCATTTTGAAAAAGTGTTCATGTTTTTCGAGCAACATTTAACATTTTTAACGGGAAGCTTTGTATTTATGAAGACATTTTTTGTCTCATAATAGAGTATCTTCTACAAGTTACCTATGATATACGACTTTAGGAGAGAAACAAGTTAACTCATTATCTTAATCTATAATTGCAATTTAAAGTGCATCTTCAGTACATCGAAGATGCATCTTAAATAATGCCCTGCATGAATTTTCCTCAGAAATGCATAAGAGCTCTGTATAACGCGAAGAGCTTATTTTGCAGGTTGTTGAGTTAAACGGATTTGGGGCCAAAACAGAATTATTGAATCAAAGAGAAACTGTGGAGCAGATAAAAAGAACTCAAGATTTTGTTTCCTGTAAAGGCTAGCTATTTAAAAGCTGCCTTTCTTAAGGATCTGAGAATAACATATTGTACTTTTCTCCCTTCCTGCCTCCCTCTCCCTCCTTCTCTCTCTCTCACTCTGTGTGTGTGTGTGTGTGCGCGTGTGTGCATATTTGGATATTACTCCAGTACAGCTGAAGACACATAATTGAGAAATAACAAGCAATGTTTGCTTTTTGTGGAGTCATGAATTTTGGACTTGAAAAATGTGGGCCTTGACATATCCTAGGAGTGACAGTTTTGCCAAATTCCTCTGATCAATGAAGCAGCTTGGATGTAAAGTGCAGTAGGAAACTATGGCAGGAAATATATTCCCCAAACTGGATCTGGAAACCTGTGAAAAGAGAGTATTGGGTTTTTTCAGGCTACAGTTATTATAACTTACTGATATCAGTAAATCCCCCACTGAACTAAGTTGAACATTTTTCTTTGTTGTTGTTAGTTGCAAAGTCGTGTCCAACGTTCCTCCAGGCCTTCCTGTCTTCTATCATCCCCCGGAGACCATTTAAGCTCACGCCGACTGCTTTAGTGACTCCATCCAGCCACTTTGTTCTCTGCCGTCCCCTTCTTCTTTTGCCCTCAATCTTTCCCAGCATTAGGCTCTTCTCCAGGGAGTCCTTCCTTCTCCTTAGGTGGCCAAAGTATTTGAGTTTCATCTTCAGGATCTGGCCTTCTAAAGAGCAGTCAGGGTTGATCTCCTCTAGGACTGACCGGTTGGATCGCCTTGCAGTCCAAGGGACTCACAGGAGTCTTCTCCAGCACCAGAGTTCAAAGGCCTCCATTCTTTGGCCTTCTCAGCCTTCCTTATGGTCCAACTTTCACAGCCATCCATTGCAACTGGGAAAACCGTAGCCTTGACTATACGCACTTTTGTTGGCAGGGTGATGCCTCTGCTTTTTAGTATGCTGTCTAGATTTGCCATGGCTTTCCTCCCCAGGAGCAAGGGTCTTTTAATTTCTTGGCTGCAGTCCCCATCTGCGGTGATCTTGGAGCCCAGGAAAATAAAATCTGTCACTACCTCCATTTCTTCCCCATCTATTTGCCAGGAATTGAGAGGGCTGTGCTTAAAATCTTGCAGCCATACAATATCAGATCAGAGAACTTTTCACTCGCTGCCTGAATATTTAATTTTATAGTCATGGCCTATGGACATTAATAAGTCTCTCCTAATTTGTCAAATCCTTTAAAAAAAAAAATCAGTGACTATTGATTAGTCACTATCTTAGCGTTTCTCAGCCACAGCAACTTCAAGGGGCAAGGACTTCATTTCCCAGAGGTGCAAAATATATAAAATATTCATTCTTAATTTTAGTTTTCTAAATTGTTCATGCTTGAGCCCGGAAAGAGACAATGTCCAGAATTCCTCGTGCTGGCTAGAGAATTTGGGGAGTTGAAATCCATACATCCTAAATTTGCTGAGGTTGAGAAACATTGCCTTACAGCAATTGAATCCACACTTTAATTGTTGAATTTCCTTTTTTTATCTACCTTTTCCAGTGAACATTTTGATCAAATATTAAGACAGAAAGAATATAATCTCCCTGGCTGGAATTGAATCAATGTCATAATAGCAGTCAGTGGTTTCACTGCCAAGTTGTAAACTTGTCATTTAAGAGGTGGCTTTCCCCGATGGCTGTGATATGAATATCTCTTTACGTGAACCTTTTACCAGTCAGGTATCCTCCAGACCAGGGGTCTCCAACCTTGGCAACTTTTAAGGCTTGTAGACTTCAACTCCCAGAATTCCTGCAGCTGCCCAGATTATAGCTTTAAATCCTAAACAGCTGCACTATTGTAGGATGGCTTTCTCCGGCTTGGTTCCCATGATGCTGTCATCCCAATGAGCACAGATTCCTTGGAAATGGAAAGCTCAACAATGGGAAGGCCTTCTCGGAGGCTTCTTACTGCGGAGAGAGAGACCAGCCTTTCAACGTTGGAAAGTTTTGTCAATCCAACAAGTCAGTGGATTGAAGACCTGATCTTGTTACTTAGTACTCTATGGTCCATCAAGTCCTAATGGCCTACATGACAAGTCCATGCAGTTTTCTAGGGATTTTGGGATTGGCTGAAGGTCATTCAGATGGCTTCCATGCCCAAGGCAGGACTAGAACTCAAAGTCTCCCTGGCACCCTTGTTGGAAATATGGAACTCAGCTTGACTCTTTAAATCAGGGGTCTCCAACCTTGGCAACTTTAAGACTTGTGGACTTCAACTCCCAGAATTCCTCAGCCAGCAACCTTGGCAACTTTTAAGGCTTGTGGACTTCAACTCCCAGAGTTCTGGGAGCTGAAGTCCACAAGTCTTAAAGTTGCCAAGGTTGGAGACCCCTGCTCCAGAACATCTGAACTAAAATTCCCGCAAATTGGCTGGAGAAGTTGGAAATTGCATCCAAACACGTCTTGAGAGCCATCAGATTAAATATCTTTTACTCTTGCCCTTGGGACTGTAATAATCAACTGTCTCACGATTGACATTAATCTTGATCTCTGCTCCAGCTTGCATCAGGTGCACAGTTCTGATCCGTTCGCCCCGTGGGGAACCAGCTATGCTGTCCCTATTGCCAACTCTTGGGTTAGTTGAGGACTGGTCAGGCAGAGTCGGTTGTCATGATTCTGGTGTATTTGTATATGGAAAAAAACACGCTCCTCATCCCGAGCCTGTACTCTGGAATCTCTTGGAACACTGTGTAGGGATTACACGTGGTTGCAAACATCTGATTGCTGTTCCGTTCCAGCTGTGATGCAAGGCTATAAGCTATTGCAGTTAAGATCTCGCTGAAGGCTGCCTGGAAGTGAGTTGCTCTCCTGAGACTTTGTTTGCTTCTGCCTCTGAACTGTAAACGGAAACTCCTTGGATGGCAGTTCCAGCTCTTTATTCCATTCCCATGTGATTTCTGTTTACTGTGAGTAAAATGCAGAGTTTTCTATAAAGTGGGAGTTTATTTTTATAAAGTTTTTTTTTTCCTCGGGAGTGAAGTGCTTCATGGGTTAGATCAGAGGTCTTCAAATTTGGGAGCTTTAAGACTTGTGGAATTCTGGAAGTTGAAGTCCACAAGTCTTAAAGCTCCCAAGTTTGAAGACCTCTGGATTAAACTGTATTTTTACATTACATTCAGAAAATGTCTAGAAATGTTTTAAAGGGGAATTTCCCGATCATTTGGGAAATCTGAACATTTGGGTTCAGATTCAGCATGTGCACTTCTGTCTGTTTTTTTTTTTTTAATTTAGCTATTCCATGTACATCTTTCCTGTTTATTAGCGTACTTCTTCAGGGCAGTCTTTGAAGAAGAAAAAAGTGAATAGCAACTTTGAAAATGCCTGGTTTACGACGACATCTGTGATTCAGTGGCACGTAGTACTAATGTTTTCAATGTATTCTAGTGGTTTAGAAGACAGATCCCTTAACTTAATTCGGGAGTAGGGCGGTATACAAATCAAATAAACCTAAACCTAAACCTAACTACCTCTTTTCTCAGGAAGATCCCTTAACTACCTTAACACCGACAGATCCTTTAACTACCTCTTTTCTTTTCTTGTTCCCTCCATAATCTGATCCACGGTCCTCTTCTGAGACCATCAGGAAAAGTTCCTAGTGCAAGCCTATTGCATCTGATTCATCTAGATCAGGGCTCTCCAACCTTGGCAACTTGAAGCCTGGCTGAGGAATTCTGGGAGTTTGAAGTCTGCCAGGCTTAAAGTTGCCAAGGTTGGAGAGCCCTGATCTAAAAAACGGGGCTTTTTGATGCTTGAGGGACAGTGTTCCACTCACGTCCATATAGTTTGTCTTAGTGACTTCTTTTTTAAAAAAGATTTTACAGTATCAAAAATAAAAATAGATAATGCCTTGTTAATAATATGTTGTTGGGAAGCAATGTAAGTTGTAGACATGTTGTCTTGAAAAATAATCCTGGGAAATAATCTGTATCAGTCTTTCGAAGTTGCTGCCCTCAAGAATTGTACACTCCCGAGTGTCTCAACCAGTGGTGGGTTGCCCCCGGTTCAGTCCGGTTCTATAGAACCGGTAGTAAAACCGGCGGGAGGTTCTGCCCATCCGCCACGACGTCATCACCGGTGATCTGCACATGTGCAGAAGCTTCTGCGCATGTGCAGAAGAGTATGTGTACAAGTGAGCTAAGTGAGCACGCACACACGCACGCTCCCGTTGCGAACCGATAGTAAAGGTAAGTAGGACCCACCCCTTGTCCCAACCGATGGGAGTTGCAGTCCCCAAAGGTTAGAAGAGGGCCAGATTGAAGGAGGAGGTTCTATGGGCATAACACTTTGTCTAGTGATTAGGATTCCATTGTTACTGTGACAGCATGCCAGGCTCATAATTAGTCACTGGTTCGGCCACTTTGGCAAGTCACAGTTTCCTTCTATCAAATAGGTGGGAAGCTTCCCCAAATTAGGAGGAGATTCTTCTTTTTAAGACCACAGATGAGTAACATAAATACGGGTGAGTATTTAAGCTACCCTGTTTCCCCGAAAATAAGACCTCCCCGGATAATAAACCCAATCGGGCTTTTGAGCGCATGCAGTAAAATAAGCCTCCCCCGAAAATATTTAAACACAGAGCTGGAAATCAGGTAAGATGGCAAGAGGAGCCCCACCTTGCTCCACGCACCCCGAAATAATAAGACCTCCCCGAAAATAAGGCCAAGCGCTTATTTCGGGGTTCAAAAAAATATAAGACAGGGTCTTATTTTCAGGGAAACACAGTAGGAATCCTATTTGTGGGTCCTTGGACCTAAAAAGATTCTTCAGTCATTAGCAGACCCCACTAAGGTCTTGTGTCCTGCTTTGCTTTTCCCTGACTTTTCCCTTCGCTGCCTTTTGAGTGAGAAACTGCTGCCCTCGTCTGTTCTCGTAGGAAAAGTGGTTATGTGGCCTCACACTACTTCCTTTGTGGTTGCACTGAGATGATTTTTTCTTTCCTTCTTTCTCTTTCCTCAGGTAGCGATTGGGATCTGGGAACGCTGTACTTTTAAGAAGATCTTCCATGGACAAGAGAACATCTTGCAGTTTTCAGCGGCGGATGGGATCTAGAAGGATTTTTGCCACCCGTTTCACGGGAGAACCAGAGCTGGCTCTTGTGCCCTGGAGGCAAGGGCTCTAGTTTTCCAAAAGCACCAGCTTTTCCGCCAATGCAGAACAAGAGAAGGAGCACACCTCATTCTTGCAAAGAGACGTTGCGTACTTCCGAAAACTCAAACAAGACTTCTCCTGCCAGCATTTGGAGAGCTGTTTCTGGGCACAGTTCTCCCTGCCCTTCCAGTGGCTTGTGCAGTGAACGATTGTGTAACCATCTCACCCTTAGCCAGTCTTCCCAGTCTCTGTTTGTGCTGTGGCCTCTTTCCAGAGTAGATCATGGGGGTTCTTGCCCACCTCAAGCCCACCGGAGGAAGGGTGTGAACCCTGAAATGGCCCCTGTGATAGGCCAGAGACCTGCTACACACTCAAGGTTGTTGTTGGTTAACAGGGGAACGGACTGACTGACTGACTGCCCAGGCAGCTTCTTCCTGCCTCAGGAATTTGCAGGGCACTGGCTTAGCGTGGCCCAGCCTGCCCTCTTCCCCTTCATCATGTTTCTACTGCTGTCCTTTGACAGTTTGGTAGTTAACCTGTTGGGCATTTCCCTGACCGTCCTCTTCACTCTGCTTTTGGTCTTCATCATTGTGCCAGCCATCTTTGGAGTTTCCTTTGGCATCCGTCGTCTCTACATGAAAACCCTTCTACAGATCTTCCAGGTGAGTTCACCCTGCTGTAACATTCTTGGGGGCCGGGGGAAGCATCCTGAGATCGGGTTGTGCCAGCAGCCAACACAAAACGAACGAATCGGAGCTCTTGCGACACAGGTCTTGTATGCTGGATTAAGAAACGGGGAGTTTCAGGCAAGTCCAGCTTTGCCATGGGTGACAGCGTCACTGGAACTTGTGACATAAGGACAAATGAAGATGTCCCTGGCAGGCAGGTGCAGCGTGTTGCTTAACCATTAACATTTCCCCCGCATGGGGATTGCTCTCAGGTCAGAATGGTGTAACAGCCGTACAGACAGTAGCCAACAGCAGCTCTTCTCCTACTGCTCAAATACAGACTTCCGATGTAGACCAAAAAGGAAGCATAAGCTGGCCTCGTAACACCATATTCTCCCTCCCCACCCACATCACTTCAAGGATGGAAGGTGGGGGGAAACATAAGAACAAGCAATACATTATGTTGAGGGTCACCTTGAAGCCGTTGCATGAAAGAAACCTCCCTCTTTTTTCCATTTTTCACTTCTTGAGGGCTGCCTCGCCCGAAAACTCAATGCGCACCCTGGGAACCTGTACGTCCGTTACCACCGTTCATTAATTCAACCAGAGCCTTGGCTGGTGCAGTCACACAACTATAATCTAGGGAGCCAGCCACTGGGAAATGAGGTGTCCTCTTTTCTTTCTTATTCCTCCAAAACCCTCATTTCAGCAGCTCAGAAAACACACGACACTTGGGAGTCTTAACTTAAAATAAGAACGTTTATTACTTCTGTTTTTCCCAGTGTTCATTATTTTTGAAATCCTCTAAAATCAACTCATCGTACTGTGTAAATCAGGGTGGAGTTGATTTAAATCGAGTTGATTTAAATCACAATTTAAATCATGATTTAAATCACTAGTAAAAAGGCTTGATTTAAATCAACTCGATTTAAATCATAATTTTTAAAGAGCAACTGCTCTTTGCTCTGCTACTCTCTGCTACTCCTTTGACCCGCTGTTGACTCACCGATAGTCCCGGTGTTGCAGAATATACAGCCTTGTGCTACATAACTAAGCTCCATTTCATGCTGAATAAACTAAATTATTTATGTATCTTAAATAGAAAACTATCTTATGATAGATTTTTACCCCAAAAGTTTTTTATTAAAATAAATTCGATAAAAATTAAAAAAAATCCGATTTAAATAAAAAAAATCTGATTTTTTTGATTTTTTTAAAAAAATCATTGATTTTTAGCCACCCTGGCGTAAATAGATCATGTCGAAAGCAGGTCCTGTTATCGGGTTAGGGGTAATAAACTGGAAAAATAAAAAAACAGGAAATAAAGGAGAATTAAGATGCCATTGTTGAAACCTGCATAGCAGAATGCTTTTTGAGATTTTCTTTGGTTTCCTTTGAAAGAAAGTTGGTGACATCA
Organism: Pantherophis guttatus; assembly: GCF_059756535.1. NCBI lineage: Eukaryota > Metazoa > Chordata > Lepidosauria > Squamata > Colubridae > Pantherophis > Pantherophis guttatus. Next base: position 2,508,295 of record NC_142071.1, read on the forward strand.
GTAATATTTTTTTTAAAAAAAAATTAGGGTATTTTAACAGCATTTCTGGGTCAGTGTTTCCATGCACAACTTCAGAATCCCTTTTGAGACCTGGCCCACCCTACTTCAGATTCTATCAGCATGTTGTGATTGTTTGACCAAGTAATTTGTACTTGGTAATAGACATTTTATTTTGTTTAATTATTTTATTCATTTTAATGACATTTTTTGTCAGGGACGCGGTGGCTAAGGCGCTGAGCTTGTCGATCAAAAAGTCGGCAGTTCAGCGGTTCAAATCCCTAGCGCCGCATAATGGGGTGAGCTCCATTGTCCCAGCTTCTGCCAACCTAGCAGTAACAAAAAATTGCAAGTAGAAAAACAGGGACCACCTTTGGTGGGAAGGTAACAGCGTTCCGTGCGCCTTTGGCGTTGAGTCATGCTGGCCACATGACCAAGGACAGCGCTGGCTCTTCGGCTTTGAAACGGAGATGAGCACCGCCCCCTAGAGTCGGGAACGACTAGCACATATGTGGGAGGGGAACCTTTACCTTTACCTTAATGGACATTTTAGTGATGGACATTTTAGTGCCTCATCTTTTCACGTACAGAGATAATTTAGGAACCTGTCCTTTTTGTTTGTCTCACTCCAGACAATGTGGTGCTGTTAGCAACCTTACACCTCACTTTTGCGTCATTTACAAACAAATAAGAAAATACCCCTCAGCTGATGTTTCGAAGCCCCCCCCCCTTTTGTTCCTAACCCTCCATCATAGGAACTTTCATTTTTCTGTTGCTCTTCTTTCCATCCTTTAACCATTTCAATCCATAACTCACAAGTGTCCTCTGGGACCTTCAGGGAGATTTCCCAGGACATTTTGTTAATTCTTTGGTCGAGCACCAGCAGGAAGCTGAAAGATGAGATGGCTGGCAGGAGGCCGACCCGCACTTCATCCTGGTAGCCAGTGGAATATTCCAGCCTGAGGGGTCTTCAGCCTCTTGAGTTGCCTGTAACCCGGTGGGAGTGTTGATTTCCATCCAGGGATTTCCACAGAGCTTTAGATTCAGTGGGATCTGTTTTGGGAAAAGAGCCAGAACCTTTGCAAATACTTTTCCCCCAGATGTCAGCTGAATATAATATATGCAGGTAATTTTTTGAATGAGGGGCTTCTGACATTTTTCTGATGATCCCATCTGACCTTATTCCATGCTAAGAAAAGCAAAGAAAAATACAAAAAAAAAAAAATAGTACCCCTTTAAAAATTCCAGCTTCTGTGATCGTTATTTAAATTGCCCTGCTGAACTAGGTTTTAACTTCTTATCTTCTTGTATAGCATGCGTCGTTTTGTGTAGCTTGTACTACGCAACCATGCTTATTTTGCATAATGTACTTTGTAGGACGTAGGTCAGAACGCTCCGCTTAGGACTGAAAACCTTTCAGAGTCATCTCTCTAGCTACCGTTCAAGCATTGCTTGTGTTCTTTTTCTCCCATCCCAACTTCTTTTTCCTTCTTTTCAACGTGAAAGTTGAAAAGTCTGTCAAGAAATAGGATTCAGCACTATTTTTGTTAGGTATCTATTTCGTATTTCCTCCAGGAGCTCCAGGCTTCATCCCTTGCTGTGCGTATTACGGTGTAGGCACGGCCATGCTTCTAAGGTTCTTACTTAATAAGCCTGTGTTAAATTGAGAGGGTCAGATGGGAAGTATAAGTATAATTTTATTTCTATACCGCCCTTCTCCCGAAGGACTCGGGGCAGTGTACAGCCTATTTAAAAACACAAGACAAACATCAATTAAAAATTTAAAATTATTAAATAAATTTGGCTGAATTTAAAACCCCCAAAATTTTAAATACCCCAATTTAAAATTGTTATATTGATAGCCCGGCCTGGCGGAACAACAGGGTCTTCAGTGCACAGCGAAACACTCGGAGGTCGGAGATCTTACGCATTTCAGGGGGCAGTTCATTCCACAGGACTGGGCCCCCACAGAGAAGGCCCTCCCCCTGGGTGTTGCCAGCCGACATAACTTGGCCAATGGCACCCTGAGGAGACCCTCTCTGTGGGAGCAAACTGGCCGGTGGGAGGCTACTGGTGGCAGAAGTCGGTCTCAAAGGTACCCGGGTCCTATGCCATGGAGCGCTTTAAAGGTGATGACCAACACCTTGAATCGCACCCGGAAGACCACTGGGAGCCAGTGCAGCTCGCGCAGGAGGGGTGTCACGCGGGCACAACGAGTTGCGCCCATAACCACCCGCGCGGCCGCATTCTGGACCAGTTGGAGCCTCCGAGTGCTCTTCAAGGGGAGCCCCATGTAGAGAGCATTACAATAGTCCAGCCGGGAGGTGACAAGGGCGTGAGTGACCGTGCGCAGGGCGTCCCGGTCCAGAAAGGGCTGCAACTGGCAGGCAAGTAACATGGGGGGTGGGGAGAGGCACCCCTAGGGGTGAGCCTGACCTTTGTATAATGCAATGATAGGTTCGTTTCCAGGAATTGTTTTCAGGAAGCTATGTGGACGTTGTGATGTGAAACGAAGGCGTTTGGGCCAAAAAGAAAAGCAGGAACAACCCAGAGAGGGACCAAGAAGGGAGAGGGGTAGGAGAGGACTGCATGCCCAGGATATTCAAAATCAGCCAGGTATAAATGCCCTCTTCTGCTGTCCCAAAGGTGCCTTTTTCAAGAGGCAATTGCACTTTCTGTTTTTTTCTTTGAAGACGTTTCGCTTCTCATCCAAGCAGCTTCTTCAGCTCTGACTGGAATAGAAGCGAAACGTCTTCAAAGAAAAAAACAGGAAGTCCAGTTGCCTCTTGAAAAAGGCACCTTTGGGACAACCACGACCTGGATGACTGAGCATCTCCACGTTTGCCTCTTCCGCTGCACTTTGTGGGCGCTTCCCCTTGTCCTTTCAGCCTGTCCGACGCCAGATACAAAGGTTAGGCAGGCAGGAACTAGCACTAAAGAAGCCAACTCCAGCCCCACCTACCACGGCAGGACTTTCTGCTGATTATTCTGCAGCTTGGAAGTGTTTTTCCATCTCTAGAGCTTCCTGGGATTTGCGTTTCGGTTATGATTTATTTTAAAAAATCCTCCTTTTGACTCTAAGCCAGCACTTTTTGTTTTTCAGAGCTTTCATCTAATTAGGAGGAAGCTGCCTCAAGCTTCTAGCCTTATAATCTGGGTTTGGGCATTGTTTTCCCTGTCTTATTCCCATGCCCTTTTCAAGAGGTGTGGTCAAGATTTTAGACACTGCCAAAAGGAAGGTGTTTAGAGTGGAATATCTAAAAACAAGCAAATAAAAGTTGCAGACACCAACAAGCAGCAATAACATCTCCGTTGTCATCTGAACCAGCCAAGTTTTTTTGGTGTTTTTTTTTTTTAAAGAAATCCATGGTCAGATTTAAACGGAGCCACTGGAAAGCTTCCTCTTTGCTCAAGCGGTCTCCAAGAGCAGGTTTTCACTGTCCACAAGCAAAGGGAATTATTTCAGATGGTGGGTGTATCCTCCTCCCCCATAACATAAAATGCAGCTTAATTTTCCCCACTCAACGGGCTAGATAAGAAAGGAATGAAGTGGGAAGAGGCAAAGATAAGATGTCAGGAAGAGCTGTTCTATGCCAAAGGCTTTTGGTCCAGCATTCCTTCTCTCTAATGACTCATCCTCTACTTCAGTATTTCTCAACCTTGGAAGCTTGAAGATGGGTGGACTTCAACTCCCAGAATCCCCCAGCCAGCGCAGCTGGTTGGGGAATTCTGGGAGTTGGAGTCCACCCATCTTCAAGCTACCAAGGTTGAGAAACACTGCTCTACTTTATAAGAAGCCCATGATCAGAACAGAATCACTGGTTCCACACAGCCTATTATGCCATGGTTGGGTATATTTGTGGTTGGCAAAGCATGGCATTAATTTTCAGCAATCCAGGTCAAAAGGGAAATTTGAGAGATGCAGTTTTCTCACATTTCACTGCAACTAATGCAGTATAAGCCCTAAAACAGCTGTGTTGCTGTACTCATTAAAAAATTAAAATAAAGCAATATTCCAAAATTCAGCTCTGCTCAACCAGCCATCTCAAAAAATAATAAAAGATGAATAGTTCATTCCTCAGCTGTTAAAAAATTGCCCATTCCTCGAATAAGCTATAATTATCGTAAATTCTCACAGCCTAATAATACATGATCCATAGTTTACAAATCACGCAGCACATTAAGACCAAAGCTATCAAACAGATTACAGTTTAGCAGTCTTTGGGTCTGTGACCATAAATGTAATTAATAACAATTCAGCCAGATGGGTGACTAGATCACATTGTCGAGCTCTATAAAGTTATCTAGCCCAGTTTTGCATGCTCTGTTCACTGTAATTTGATTGAACTTAACTTTTGACTGCAAATTGCTGAGGGTTGAATTGGCAAGTTTCTTCCCACAGAGCATATGCAGGGCCTGTTAACCCAAAGCTGCTGAGCTTGACCTCATCCTGTCCAGCAGATGCCAGAATCAGTAGCAGCCTAGTAGAAGCTGGTGAAACAGGACAGGAAATTAGCACCGCTCCGTTTTCATTTTTGGACCCGATGATGTGAGATGAACTGCTAAACAGGCATTGCGTTATGTCTGTGGAGATTCTCCGTCATCCAGGTCATGGTTGTCCCAAAGGGGCTTTTTTCAAGAGGCAACTGGACTTTCTGTTTTTTTCTTTGAAGATGTTCCGCATCCAAGAAGCTTCTTCAGCTATGATGGGATGGTGGGAAATGGAAGGATTTATATTCCTTGCAGACAGCTGGTCATTTGCATCCTTTTAGAGCAGGGGTCAAACTCAAGGCCTGTGGGCCAGATCTGCCCCGCAGGGTGTTTGGATCTGGCCCGCAGGGCTGCCCTGGGAATAGCAAAGGACTGGCCCACAGAGTCTCTACCAGCGAAAATGGATGCGTGCGGCCCCCCTGAGCTCCGTTTTTGCTGGCAGAGGGTTGCAGGAGGCCGTTGCAGCCGAAAACAGAGCTTGGGGGCAAGTTTTCATTGGCAGAGTGCTGTGGCCACCACAGGTGCCCAACACAAGTGATGTCATGCTGGCCACACCCACCCTGGCTACGCCCACCCCGGCCCCCAGAGCTCAAACACAAACCTGATGCGGCCCTCAATGAAATCGAGTTTGACACTCCTGTTTTAGGGTTTTGAGACCATTGGAGATTTATCTGTGTCCTCAGGGTCATCTGAGTGGTGCAAATGGGTGTGGAGCCTTCTTGGAAGTGCTGAATGGACTCTGTTGTAGACTGAAGATAGATGAGGTCGTATCCCTCCCCTTCTGTTGAGGGAGGGCTCTTCAGTTTTGACACAGATGGCCTCTTTGACCCTTCTTTCAAACCAGCAGTCCTCTCTGTCCAAAATATGGACTTTGTTGTCTTCAAAAGAGTGGCCTGTGTCTTTTAAATGCAGATGGACTGTTGAAACTAGTCCTGATGGGTTTGTTCTCCTATGTTGCGCCACGCGTTTGTGAAGTGGTTGTTTTGTTTCCCCAATGTACAGATCTGCACATGGCTCACTGCATTGTACTGCATATACCACGTCGATCAGTTTCTGTCTGGGTGTTTTATCCTTGGGGTGGACAAGCTTCTGCTTGCCCACCCCAAGGATAAAACTAAGGCATTGTGTTAGTTGCCAGCCTCCGATCTCTTCCTTAAACTTGTTGCTCCTTACCATCTGCATACATAGCGACCCACCCTGGTTCAAAGAAATAGATTTCACAGCCGGCTCCGAAGGATCTCACTTCTTCTTTCTCTTTATGTCTTGCAGTGGGCAACGTTAAGAATTGAGCGGGGCGCCAAAGAGATGAACCACCCTGTTTATAAGCCCTGCGTTAACGGTAAGAGGGCCAGGTGCCTTTTCTTAAGAGCGGTGGGGGTTGGGGGGTCCCATCAGGCACCACTTCTATTGTTTGGCTGGAAAAGGCGCATGTCTTGTTGCAGGAATCATTGCCAAAGAGCCCACTTCGTTGGAAGAGGAGATCAAGGAGAACCGCAGGACCTCCAGCAAGACCCTGGATGCCCCCGACTTTGAGCTGTCCGACATCTTCTACTTCTGCCGCAGAGGTGTGGAGAGCATTATGGACGATGAGGTGACCAAGCGTTTCTCGGCAGAAGAGCTGGCATCCTGGAACCTGCTGAGCAGAACCAACTACAACTTCCACTACATCAGTCTACGCCTCACCATCCTGTGGGGGCTGGGCTTCCTGGTCCGTTACTGCTTCTTGCTGCCACTCAGGTACGAGCCAGGACAGGTTCGGGCTTCTCATTGGACAGCCAGGAGGAAGATGGGGCACCTTATTCTTTCTCCTGAAGGAACCCTATGTCAGGGTTCCAAGTAATAGACCCATAGCAAGCAAAACTCCAAGGCAGGTAGATTCCTCAAAGAATAGCTTTATTGGATATATCACATTGGCACAGATCTGGTGAAAACCGACTCTGAAGGTTCCTGCCGTTTGCACCCAATTATAAAAGTAAAAGTTTTCCCACTTTCTCAAAGCAATCAGTCACATGGTCCAATCACGGGGCGGTCTGGCTGCCAGGTGAGATCACCCCGCCTTATTTATTTATTTATTTATTTATTTATTTATTTATTTATCTATCTATCTATCTATCTATCTATCTATCTATCTATCTATCTATTTGTTTATTAAATTTATTTATTTATTTATTAAATTTATTTATTAAATTTATATACCGCCCTACTCCCGAAGGACTCAGGGCGGTGAACAGCCAAAAGATAAAACACATATAATACAAAATTTAAAAACAATATAAAAACCCATTAAATAATTTGGCCCAAACAAGTCAAGCCTTCCTCTGACCAGATGTGAGAATGTCGAGAAAATATTCTGTTTTGGCTACAGAATCCCAACTACCGTATTTTTCAGAGTATAAGACACACCGGACTATAAGACGCACCTTTTTTTTATTATTATTTATTATTTATTTATTTATTTTTATATGCCGCCCTTCTCCAGAGACTCAGGGAGGCTTACAATGCATTAAGCACCTACCTTTTTTGGTGCAGAAAAGAAGAAAAAGAAATCGGCCTCCCAGCAATTTTGCCTCGTTGCAGCAAACAGCCTGCTTTACTTTCATTTTCGTTTTCAACATAGCTTGATTAGCACAAGCGATTTACCTCCTTGCAGCAAGCAGCAGAGCCCTGCGCAAAACAGCTGAGAGCAAATCAGCTGAGAGTCGGGAGGCCGATCCAATCAACTTGTGCTAATCAGGCTGTGCTGAAGCTGAAAGGAGCTGTTTTTTTCCTTGCTGTTTGCTTGCAAGGAGGTAAACTGCTGGGAGGCAGAGGCCAAAGGGTGGGGGAGGCCAGTGGGTGGGCGGGGCTACATTCAGTGTATAAGACGCACCTAAATTTTCACCCCCTTTTAGGGGGGAAAAAGGTGCGTCTTATACTCCGAAAAATACGGTATCTCAAATTGGGATCCCTTATCCCTCAGCTCCAGTGTGGCAACACTGAAGCGGTCAGAATGGCTTCGGTCAGGCCAGCTTCAGGGTTGACACCCTATAGCGGTACCGGTAGTTCATTTAGTGACCATTCAAAGTTACCACGGCACTGAAAAAACAGTGACTTAACGACTGTTTTTCACAAGACCGTCGCCAAATCTCCATGCTCACGTGGTCGACATTAAAAGGCCTGGCAACTGTCTCACACTTACGATGGTTGCAGCATCCCGGGTTCACCTTCTGGCAAAGAAAAGTCAATGGGGAAACCCAGATTCACTTAACAACCGGGATACTAACTTAACCACCGCAGCGATTTACTTAACCACACCGTGGCAAGAAGGGTCGTAAAATGGGGGCAAAACTCGCCTAACGAATGCCTCGCTTAGCAACGTCAATTTTGGGCTCAATTGTGGTCGTAAGTCGGGGATTACCTGTACATCCCTCCTAAGGGTAGAAAAATCCTTCTGTTGGTCCAGAAGGTTTTAACAGAAGTGCAGCTAGCTATCTTGCCATGATCTGAATGCTGTTAGAGTGTACCTTAATACCTTGTTCTCCCTCCCTTCCCCTCTTTGTAGGGTTGCCCTGGCTTTTACTGGTATTGGCCTCTTGGTGTCGGGCACTACCATGGTGGGTTTGTTACCCAATGGAAGGTGAGTCCTCAGCAGCAGATTACGTGACATTCACCGTCCAAAGGGAGGAACCCAAACATCTAAAAGAAATCAGTTGTTGGGGTTTGTGAAATGATTGATCCCCTCTTACACGTCGAATCGTTGTTATCTCCTTCACGGTTTGGATTGTCCTTCAACAACAAAGACAAACCCACTTTCCTTCTCTGCCCAACTGTTTGGGCAGAAGAGCCAAGAGTTAAAAAAAAAAAATGGGACCTCACCTTCTCTGGCATTCCTTTCCATCCTCAGATTCTTGAGGGAGCGTTAAATAAACTTAATGGGCAGGTTAAAGAGGCGGTTAGATGTGGGAAGAAGGACGCAGGCAAACCACTTCCAAAATCTGGCCAAGAAAACAGCTTGGGCTTATCCGGGCAGTCATCGGAGAGTCAAGAATGACTTGAGGCCACAGGAAGAAGAAAAAAAAAAAGAGATTTGAATGGAGTGATAGGTCATTCTGTAAAAAGGCTGGCAGATCAGGATTCTCAGGGTATATTTCAGAAGGCTGACTTTACGACTTGTTGGATAACATCTTAAGGAAATGCCGGTCCTAAGCACTTGGCATTTATACCGCTCAGTTTTACAGGGTAATTCGAGAGGAATTACCCTTCGGCTCGCATCTCACTTGGAAATCAGCCAATTATTGGAACAGACTTACGGGTCCTGCTTTGCAGAGGGTGTTCCTAGGAGTGGGTTCTTGTAAGAAATCCGAAGCAAAGGGGTCCTTGGTACTCTTAAGAGCCTGGTTGTTTTCTTCATTACCCAGACTAGAAGATAAAAACATCATGCAGTGCTGATGAAAACAGCCTGCGAGGAAACCGCCAAGCTCAAGAGAGCCCCAAGGAACTCCTCATTTCAACCCTGAGCTACAAACATTCTCCACGATTGAAATCGGAAGCAACGGCCAAATCCAGCGCTTTTGTCATAATGACAACAGCTGCATTTCACTATCACCTTCCACTTTTTTCGTATGTCTCTGTGACATCAAAGCACATGTATGTAAGACACGGGTGTCAAACCAGGGGTGAAATCCAGCAGGTTCTGACAGATTCTGGAGAACCCCTAGCGGAAATTTTAAGCAGTTCGGAGAACCGGCAAATACCACCTCTGGCTGGCCCCAGAGTAGAGTGGGAATCGAGTGGAGATTTTGCAGTATCCTTCCCCTGGAGTAGGGTGGGAATGGATATTTTGCAATATCCTTCCCTCTGGAGTGGGGTGGGAATGGAGATTTTGCAATATCATTCCCTCTGGAGTGGGATGGGAATGGAGATTTTGCAGTATCCTTCCCCTGGAGTGGGGTGGGAATGGAGATTTTGCAGTATCCTTCCCTCAAGTGGAGTGGGAATGGAGATTTTGCAATATCCTTCCTCTGGAGTGGGGAGGGAATGGAGATTTTGCAATATCCTTCCCTCAAGTAGAGTGGGAATGGAGATTTTGCAATATCCTTCCCCCTGGAGTGGGGAGGGAATGGAGATTTTGCAGTATCCCCTGGAGTGGGGAGGGAATGAAGATTTTGCAATATCCTTCCCCCAGGAGTGGGGAGGGAATGGAGATTTTGCAGTATCCTTCCTCTGCCATTCCCACCAAGCCCCGCCCACAGAACCGGCAGTAAAAAAAAAAAATCGGATTTCACCACTGTGTCAAACTCGCCACGTCACGTTGCCGTCGCGTGACATTCCGTGACGTTTTTCCCATTTGCGGAGCTGGAGTGGGCGTGCCCTGCACATGACGCATCTGGCCTGCGGGCCGCCAGTTTTATACCCCTGATGTAAGAGGAGGGAGTGATATTTGGAGTCTCCATTTCCTATCCCAAAAATGCTTTGAAGACACCTACTACCTATTTTAAATTACGGCCTTTCCTCATTGGGAATCCCTAATTAACCTGATTAATTTTGTGAGCCAGCATCACGTAAAATTGGATGCATTATTGTTTTTCATCATTATTATTATTATTATTATTATTATTATTATTATTATTATTATTATTATTATTATTATTATTATTATTTTCCTTGAGGTTTGTAAGCGTTGTTTGGGAAAGGTATAGAGTAATGTTATAAATTATTAGCATGTCAGCAGTTGGGTTGAATTATAAACAGATGGGATAACAACACTGTTGTTCTTGTCTTTAGGCACAAAGAATTCCTCAGCAAGCATGTACACCTGATGTGCTATCGGATCTGTATACGAGCTCTTACAGCTATCATCACCTATCATCACCGGTATGGTGGGGACTGGGAGGAAACTTGTGAGATTATTTGTCCAAAGATAGAGAACAAAACTTTCTATGTACCACAATTCCCTAGAAAGATAGCACAGGCTATCTGAGGTAGAACTGGCTAGGGACTTGATATATAAACAGGGTGGATAAAAATCAATGAATTTTTTTAAAAAATAAAAAAAAACAGATTTTTTTGATTTAAATCGGATTTTTATTTTTTATTTTTATTGAATTTATTTTAATAAAAAACTTTTGGGGTAAAAATCTATCGTAAGATAGTTTTCTATTTAAGATACATAAATAATTTAGTTTATTCAGCATGAAATGGAGCTTCGTTACGTAGCATGAGGCTGTATATTCTGCAACACTGGGACTATCGGTGAGTCAACAGCGGGTCAAAGGAGTAGCAGAGATGACAGTTGCTCTTTAACAATTATGATTTAAATCGAGTTGATTTAAATCAAGCCTTTTTACTAGTGATTTAAATCGTGATTTAAATTGTGATTTAAATCAACTCGATTTAAATCAAATCCACCCTGTATATAAACAATTCTAAACATTTAACAAGTATTTGTTTGTTTGTTTGATGTTTATCTCAACTATATTATTCTATTTTTCCCACTACAACCATCCTCTGTAGTGGGTTGGGTTGAGAGAGAGTGACTGGCCCAAAATTACCCAGCCAGCTTTTTATTACCAAATGCTATAGCTGAGATGATAGACTTAAACGTTTGTCTGTTATTTTGTCCAAAAAAAAAAAACCCCCAAAAAAGGATGAGATTTCTGTTGCTTGACGGATACATTTTCCTGATAAATAGCAAAAAAAATTGAAGAAAGCCATGGAGAAGGAAATGCAGATTATACTTCTGGTATAATCTATCTAGGCCAGAGGTCCCCAAACTTGGCAGCTTTAAGACTTGTGGACTTCAACACCCAGAATTCTCCAGTCTGGAGAATTCTGGGAGTTGAAGTCCACAAGTCTTAAAGCTGCCAAGTTTGAAGACCTTTGATCTAGGCAGTTGTCCATTTACGGAGCTTTCTTTTGGCACAGCATTTTGGGGTTCTCAGATAAGTTTGGAGGGTTGTGTGTTTTGTGTTTTAAGCATCTGCTTCCCTGGTCTGTGGGGCAAGGCCTAGAGCAGAGGTGGGGGGGATCTAGGGTCCCTTTATGACGTGTGGATTTCAACTCCCAGAATTCCTGTGCCCGCATGGCTCAGGAATTCTGGGAGTTGAAGTCCACAAGTCATAAAAGGTTAATAGATCGCCACCTCTGCTTTAGAGGTTCTTCATCCATTAAGAGTGGGGAACGGGGAGCAAAGGATGCATGCAGATTTATTTATTTATTTATTTATTTATTTATTTATTTATTTATTTATTTATTTATTTATTAATTATTCGTATTTCTATGCCGCCTACTCTGGGCAGCTTACACCAAAGACAGTATACTAAATAGCATATTGCCCCCAACAATCTGGGTCCTCATTTTACCCACCTCGGAAGGACGGGAGGCTGAGTCAACCTTGAGCCGGTGAGATTTGATCCGCTGATCTACTGAACTAGCAGTCAGCTGAAGTAGCTGCAGTACTGCACTCTAACCTCTGCGCCACCTTGGCTCAGATAAGCTTACTTACTCAGATAAACTTACTTACTTACTCTCACTTACCTTACTCTTGAGTCAATTGAGCATTGGCTTCAGTTTTTCATGCAATCTCTTTTTCCTTCCTAACCTTAGGGAAAATAGGCCCCGCAATGGAGGAATCTGTGTGGCTAACCATACATCTCCGATTGATGTCATCATTCTGGCCAGCGATGGCTACTATGCAATGGTAAGGACATCAAGTCTTCGTGGGTGGGTGGGTGGGGTTGTATGTGTTGGACCTCATTCCATTTCACCCTTCCTTTACAAATTCCCAGTTGGTGCCGGCTTGTGCGAACTGGTAGCGGCGGAGGTGCATAGTTTGGTGAATCAGTAGCGGCGGCAGCGCGAGGCTCCGCCCAGCTGCCAAAGGCGCTTTGTTTCTGAATTAAACTCTCCTGAATTAAACTGTTATTTCAGACCAGTTATTCTGGTAACTGCTGCGGGAAGTGACCTCTTGACCTCTCCTCCTTTGCTCAGGTGGGCCAAATCCACGGAGGGCTCATGGGCGTCATCCAGAGGGCTATGGTGAAGGCTTGTCCTCACGTCTGGTTTGAACGTTCTGAGGTCAAAGATCGCCATCTAGTGGCTAGACGGTACGTAGCTCACCACTTGAGAGTGAAGTCGGAGCCAGGTCTCGCTGGATTGCGTGTGCGTGAGCGAGAATCCAGTCCTGCGTTGCTGACCTCCCTTTCTGGATCTACCAGGGACGTTTTCTTGAAGATTCTCTTCTCTTTCTGTGTCTTCCTTTAGGCTATCGGAGCACGCCAATGACAAAAGTAAACTGCCCATCCTAATTTTCCCTGAAGGTAAGCCCCAGATTAAGAGAGAGAGGAGTGAGCCTGTTACTTTAAATGGATGAAATGGAAAGTTGGCGTTTTTAAACCATAGAGTCAGGGGAAAAGGAGAGAGAGAGATAGTCCCCAACTTCCTTTTCCTAACTGAACACTGCTGTGGAGGAACCATGACCAAACATTTAATAAAAATAATAACTTTTAGAAAAAAGGACAAAAGAGGGCAACAACTCCCATTTTCCTGTTCTGACAGAAAACAACTATTTGGAATGAGCAATGTAAATTAAAAGAGTTTGTTCTGTTTCCAAATAAACTTATGAGCCTGCTTTCTGTGTGCCAGTCTAAATCAGATGAGTGCCAATTAAATTGATTGGGTCAGCAATCCTGAGGTTTCTCGTTTTAAGGTCTTACCGGTCCCTAACGTAACATCATTTCCACTATCAACAAGTCTCACAGCAGATATTCTTTCATTTGTCTTAATAGGCACGTGTATCAACAACACTTCCGTGATGATGTTTAAGAAAGGGAGTTTTGAGATTGACGCTACAGTTTATCCTGTTGCTATCAAGGTAAGGATTGTTGCTGCTTAGCAGCAAACCCATTGAAACTTGAAGGTAAGAGACATAGGTAAGAGTGGCACCTGGAAAAGTAGGGGTGGCTCTACTTTCTGGGTGTAGCAGAGATAATCTGAAAGTAGGTAGGGCCCAACATTTCATCAAGGCAGCTTCTGGAATGCCTTCCTGTAATCCCACAATCACATATAATTGGAAGAACATGGACTTTGACTCACATGGCCTTACAGTAGTGGCCAAAATTGTGGAAATCTTTTGGGAAAAGTGTATTTTGGAGGTTTGATGGCTAATAACACCACCTTTTTCGGGGGAGTTTCAAGATAATCCTATTCCACTGTTGGAATGGCCTGGGAATAGCCCAGACCTTCACCCAATGGAAAATCTATGGAGCCGACTAAAGAAACTTGTTAGTCAGAAGTAATAAAACTCAGTTAATAGAAGCCATCATTCAATCTTGGTTTCACATTGTAACAACTGCAGAACTCAAAGACTTGGTTCACTCCATGGGAAGACGTTGTAAGGCCGTAATTCATGCTAAAGGTTACCCAACTAAGGATTAACTGACATGGGGATCATTTTTGTATATCTCGTTTTTTCTACGTGTTTCACTTTTCTTCTTTATACGGTAACTGCTATTCTAATAGCAAATCCTTCATAAAAATTATTGCACTACATTCTTGATTAAAATACCTTTGATATATAATTTTATGGTACGACTTCCAAAAAAAGTTGTTTTATTAGATAATTTTAGAAAGGCTTCCACAATTTTGGCCACTACTGTAGTTCAGTAATCCTCAGGTTGGAGAGTATCTGCTGGAGTCTGCCCACCTCATTTAATTTCCCTTTTTATGGGATTCAGCCCAATTGAGCAAGAGAAGCACCAGGGAATAAAGTTGGATTTACGTGAGTTTCTGACACCAGAGATATTTTCAGAATTCCACCCTTCTTGTACATAAACACACACTGCCCTGCCAACTGCCCAATTAATCAATTGTCAGAGACATTTATTTTGGAGTGTAGGGATAACTGGTCCATGCTGTCTCAGGAATTCTGGGAATTGAAGTCCACAGGTCATAAAGTTGCCCAACCCTGATCCAAAGAGTCAACGATAGTCCACACACACACACACACACACACACACACTGTTGTCACACTTTGCATTGGTGAGAAGAACCTTTCAGGCACTAGCAGCTGCCCTGGTTCCCTTTGGGATGGGTGCTCAGCCTCCCCTACTTTAGGATGATACTACAGGTAGTTTCAGCCTGTTACTTCAGTGTGTAGTCCTAAGAATAAAGTGGGACATTTAGCCCTGATTCTGTTCTCCTGTTATGCTATATTTGCAGGCCCCTGTTCTTGTACTCTGTGTGAATCTTCTCAACCATCTTGCCTTTTTCTCCCACCCACCCACTCACACTCTTTTTCTTTTCCTTTTTTTTTTTTTGTCTTCAGTATGACCCTCAATTTGGAGATGCCTTTTTTAACAGCAGCAAATACGGCATGGTGAACTATCTGCTCAGGATGATGACTAGCTGGGCAATTGTCTGCAGCGTCTGGTACCTGCCTCCAATGACCAGACAGGTGAGTTAAATGGATCGGGGCCTCTGGATGCCAGAAAATCAGCTGAGATTTTCCCCGGATTCTTTCTGAAAGCAAACTGACCCTCTCGGCTGTCTTCCCTTTCAGCCTAATGAAGATGCCGTGCAGTTTGCCAACCGGGTGAAATCTGCCATTGCCAGACAAGGAGGCCTGGTGGATCTTTTATGGTAAGCCAGTCCAGACTGATTTCAATTCAAATCTTTATTGTCAGTGCACAACATGTGTACAATGAGACGTATGTTGGAGGTGGGAACAAAGGGAAGGAGATAAGTGTAAGAGCCTTGGTGGCGCAGTGGTTAGAGTGCAGTACTGCAGACGACTTCTGCTGACTGCTGGTTGCCTGCAATTTGGCAGTTCGAATCTCACCGGTTCAAGGTTAACTCAGCCTTCCATCCATCCGAGGTGGGTAAAATGAGGACCCAAATTGTTGGAGGGGGCAATATGCTGACTCTGTAAATCGCTTAGAAAGGGCTGTAAAGTGGTATATAAGTCTAAGTGTTATTGCTATCTTCCTCCCTCCCTCCCTCCCTTCCTTCTTTCCTTCCTTCCTTTTCTTTGAAGACGTTTTGCTTTTCAGCCAAGAAGCTTCTTAAGCTGTCTTGGATGGTGGGGAATGGGTATAAATACTTTCCTTCCCTACCATCTAAGTCAGAGCTGAAGAAGCTTCGTGGCTGAGAAGCAAAACGTCTTCAAAGAAAAACCAGAAACTCTCATTGCCGCTTGAAAAAAACCATCTTTGGGACCACCATGACCTGGAGGACTAAGAATCTCCATAGACATTGAAACCCCCTCCTTTATGCTCCCCAAACACCGGTTTCCTAGCCGACTTCCTGCTCAGGCCCATAGTGACCGTTCCACTTCGACAGGCGTCTTTTCTTTTTTCCACAGGGACGGGGGCCTAAAGAGGGAAAAGGTGAAGGACACCTTCAAGGAGGAGCAGCAGAAGCTCTACAGCAAGATGATCGTGGGCAATCACCAGGACCGAAGCCGCTCCTGAGCTCCCAGAGATGGGAGTGGAGGGAAATCTGTTACAGCACTGACTGCCTAAGAACAATTTCCGGTCTCGGGACTCCTAGATGACCTGCAGCAGCATCCATTTTTCAAGCTCTGGGGTGGGGGTGTTTCCTAATTCACTAGCCCCTGCCCTTCCCTTCCCGTGGTGCTGCTGCCTTGTGCCCAAAGAGAAAGAGACCTCGTCCTAATTTCTCCAGCTCAGACCCAGCAGCAGCAACTGAGGGACTTTGGCCATCGCTGGCAAAACGCAGTGCTGGTCATCTTTTGCGGGAATCGGCTGAAGTCCACCTGTGTCCCCAGAGGAGTGCCACGGGGGAGAGAGGCTGGTGGGACCTCTGCTGCCACCGAGAGATCCCCTCCCGCCATTTCCTGCGGGAAGCGCTTCAGAGGAGAGGCCGACGCCTCCTTGCACCTTTCGCCCTCACTCCCCGACTTCCCCTCTCCAAGAAAAAAAAACAGAAAAGCTGAATGCAGCTGCCGCATGGGTCCCCTCTGCATTTTGTATTAAATAATGTTGAAGGAGGGAGTACCGTGTGGAGTTGTCGTGTTCTCTTGGCCTTGGCTGCATTGTTGCTCTGGGTGTTAAAAGGAGAGAAATACCCGTTTTTTGGACTATAAGACGCACCTAAACTTAGAGGAAAACAACAAAAAAGGTTTTTGGCCTACCTTTTTTCGGCCTGTTTCCGGGGGGGGGGGTTTGGCCCATTTTTGAGGCTTTTTGGGGGCCGTTTTGGGGGCTTTTCTCGGGCCGTGTTTGAGGCTGTTTTCGGCCCATTTTCAAGGCTTTTTTCAGGCCGTTTCCGAGGCTTTTTTGGGGCCGTTTTTTCTCAAAGCCTCAAAAACAGGTCGAAAACAGGCCCATGCGGAGGTGAAAAAACGGCTGGTGGGTGGGTGGGGCTTCAGTAATATTCGGTCTATAAGATGCACAGACATTTTCACCCCCTTTTGGGAGTCAAAAAAGTGTGTCTTATAGTCCAAAAAATACGGTACGTCTTTTTAAGAGTTTGAACCTCCCCCTTTGCTGCCCCGCGTTATTCCTTTCGCCCGGCATAATTGGAAGGAAAGGGCCAGGTGACTCCTTGCGGAAGACCGATTTGACCCCTAAAGAACTTGGTCCTTTGGAAACTTGGCCTGCCATCCGCAGATTCTGCAAATAACTCTGGGCCGAATTACACAGGCATTCCCCACCCCTCCGTCCCTTCCAGACTTCCCAAGTAATCCCTCCTAAATTTCAGCTGTAAAGAAAGGCAACATTTAGCACTTGCTGAGCCAGGCGGACAGTTTCAGTTGCTGAAGTCAGTGGCCCCGACTTAAGGAAGCCTCCGTACCTGACAACACGGCCGTTTTTAAAGCCCGTTTCATTTCTGTTATTTGAGAAATGCCACTCATCCCCTCACTTTTCCTCCCAAGGCATTTTGGTCCTCTTGTGCTTGGGTCTTTTGCATTGCTGCTTGTTACTTCAGAATAACTATTACTTCTGGCATCGACTTGGATGGAAACCATACACCCAAAGACCAAGGAGGCATCGGGGAGGTGGGGGGGGGTCACTGCATCTGACTTCTTTCATTGAGATCCTGAACAGCCTTCTCCCAAGCCCATATTTCTAGCCCACTGTTGTGACCCAGTAGGTAGTATTAGACGCAAACAGTTCCAAAGCAAACAGACGTTATTAGAACAGCTGAGAATTAACTCATTCTCAGCGTAGTCCAAACTAAATTAAAACAAATTCTTCATATCACAAATTCTTCAGTCTAATCACCAACCTTGGTATAATTAGGCAAACTGCCAAAGGCTTCTCTTGGCAAAAGTTCAGAAGCAGAAGACACCGACAAGAAATGAATACAGTGAAACAAGAAGCAATTCACTCAATGTTTTCTGGCAAAGAGGCCAAGAGCCGTTGCTGGTCTTTTAAGCCTTATGGGAGGGGCCAATCATCTCTTGGCCCTACTCCCGAGTCGTCCTCTCTGCTTTAGCTGCTCCTGCCTTCTGGCAGCTCTTCTCATGCGTGCACTAGGAACAGGCTCCTCCTGTTCCTCTGCCTCTCTACTGTCAGCCTCTGGAGGCTCCGGAGTCCGCACCTCACTCCCTGATGGCCCTGGCCCCATCTCTGCCTCCGACGCAGAGCCCTCATCCGGGCCTTCCCCAGCCTCCAGGACTGGCCCCTGTTCTACCTCAGCCTCATCGCTGTCTGACTCCGCTGCCAGCTCTGCAGGCTGCTGGCGGACCGCAACACCCACCCTAGTTGCTGGATAAAATTGAAGCACCAACCCTTTCTGAATGAACCAATCTCTCCCTCTAGCTGTGCAGTTGTGTGGGAACCGCCAGCTCTGTTAAGAACCTCAGCTCTTTTCTCAATCCTTGGAAACCAAAGCAGTCGCCCTAGACAATGGGTGTCAAATTCAAGGTCCACGGGGTGCTTAGATCTGGCCCGCGGGGCCACTCTGGAAGCAGCAAAGGACCGCCCACGGTGCCTCTGACAGCGAAAACGGCTTGGGAGGGCCGCACGCAGCTCTCCCAGCAGGGGTGAAATGCTACCGGTTTGGACCGGTTCTCCTGAACCGCTAGTAACAAATGCTACCAGTTCAGGCAAACCGGTATTTCTGATGATCAGCTGGGTGACGATAAGCTGTGATGTGCGATTTATGTTAGCTAGAATTGTCGGATTTCCTGCTTTCTAGCTAATCTAAATCGCGCGGCACAGCAGGTTTCCCCCTCCCCCTCACTGTTCTACTTACCTTTGCAGACTCGGAAGGCTTCAAAATGTCCCTTTTGTAGCACTGCGCGGGTACTCGCGCAGCACACACTCGGTAGCAGACTCTCAGAAGCGGTAGCAGACTTCAGAGCCCAGGCTCTGTTTTCAGCCACAACAGCTTGCTGCAGCCCTCTGCCAGCGAAAATGGAGCTTGGGGTGGGGGACGCATGCTCCATTTTCACTGGCAGAGGGCTAGCAAAACAAACTACTAGCAAAAGTGGCATTTGATCATAAGGCAAGGAGGCATCGAGAAATTCCTCCGCTGGAGACAATGGAGCCCAGCCTGGGCCAACACAGGTGCCCCCAATGCAAATGACGCTGAGCTGTTCTAATAAAGTCTGTTTATTTTCGAACTGTTTGTATTTAATACTAACTACTTGGGCATGGGTCACAACAGTTGTTTGTGTGCAACACTGAACTTTGGCCAGCTTTGATAAAAGAGATCGTTCTTTCAGAACAAGCAGCTCCTTAGCTGCTCCGGTGCCTGTCACCTTGGCGTCTCCCGATCTGTGAATTAAGAGCTAGCGCCAAGTCTACTGCAATTATTCTATCGCTTCTCCGTTTGATCTGGGAGAACAAGTTTTTCTAAAGGTGTTTCAAAGCTAGGAGAATTCTAGGTAGGCCACGGACTTTGTGCAACGTGGCCAAGGTGTGTGTGTGTCTCTCTCTCTGTGTGTGTGTATGTGTGTGTCTGTATGTGTGTGTGTGTATAAAGGTCCTGTCTTCCTTGCCCATCTTCATTACAGAATCCTTTCTGGAGAGTCCTGTTGTGTTGTGTTCTGGAGCTTGTTGGTTTTCTTGCAGAAGGTTCATTTCCCAAACTACCCTGTTTCCCCCAAAATAAGACGGTTTCAGAACGGTTCGCCCGAACCGGTAGCGGAAATCATGGGCGGACCCGCTGCCCAGCCATCCTATTTAGGCACATTTTTTATGCTGGGCGCATGCACGGAAGACGCGTGCACGAACTGGGCACACGCACACATGAAGCGAGTGCGCGCATGGCAAACCAGTAGTAACATAACATGAAACCAGGGGTGGGTTCAACTTACCTTTACTCCCGTTTCACAACGGGGCCGTGTGCGCACTCTTCTGGGCATGCACAGAAGCTTCCGCACATTCGCAGAAGCATTCTGATGATGTTGGGGTTGGTAGGCGGAGCCTCCTGCTGGTTTTACTATTGGTTCTATAGAACCGGTCCGAACCGGGGGCAATCCACCACTGCGTGAAACTTACCGTTGGTACAACCCCAGTTAACATTTGAAACAAAAGTCTCTTTGCTTCACCCATTAAGAACATGGCCAGCCTCTCGGGTCTCCAATAAAGGAGAACGCTGAGGTAGAATTCCATAACAGTGTTATGTCTCAGCGGGCAGCCTCCTTTTCTAATATCCCGGTAGCCAAAGGATCCTCAAAACAACCCTTTTAAAATTATACGATCCGTTTAATACACCCAGACAAGAGTTGGGCAAGAAATCAACCCGCCATTTTTAATACTTACGTTTTAACTCAGGTAGCAACAGCGCGGACAACGGATGTAGTCAGCAGCGACTAGCGGAGTCGTTTCCTTCCCAGATATAGGCGGCGTGAAAAATTTCTCAGATTTCCCTTGGGTGAGAGGTTGCTAAGTTGTCCATAATAAATCTGTACGTGTGTGCAGTGGTGAAATCCAAATTCTTTACCGCCGGTTCTGTGGGCGTGGCTTGGTGGGCATGGCAGGGGAAGGATACTGTAAAATCTCCATTCCCACCCCACTCCAGGGGGAGGATACTGCAAAATCCCCATTCCCTCCCCACTCCAGGAGAAGGATACTGCAAAATCCCCATTTCCTCCCCGCTCCCAGGGCCATCCAGAGGTGGTATTTGCCAGTTCTCCGAACTACTCAAAATTTCCGCTACTGGTTCTCCAGAACCTGTCAGATTTCACCTCTGCGTGTTTGTTTGTTTGTTGCGGGCCACTGCAAGGGGTACAGAGAGGCTACCGTGGGTGTCATACCTTTCCTGGGTGAGACAGCTGAGTCTCCCAGCCGTCATCGGTCTGGCGATTCTCTTGATCTGTTGAAGGACAGATGTCCAGGGAGCCAAGAAGGAAAGCAAGCAGAGAGGAGATGGAGGCATCTAGAGCTACAAGGCCACCCAGGTGACTTCAAAAGCATCCATCTTGCTGGAGTGTCCCCCTCTTCTCCTCCTGCCACCATCCCTCGCCGTCCCCCCCAGTCAATACGTCTTCTCTCTCTCCGATGGGAAAGTTAATAAATTTAGCTCTAGATTAAAAGTATTGATCATTTCATTTGTAAATGATATATAAATTGGGGACTACTTGGGCAACCAGGAAGGCAAGGGCTGGCTCAGGCTGCCATTGGGTGGGTGGGTGGACACGGAGGCCCCCTTATCTGCATTCCACCCGAGTGTAAGCATTGATTTCCTATTAGTCTCCTTGCACCACCCAATAGCACATCATTCCAGCATCTGCTATTAATGGCCTTTTGATAAATAATCACTTGTAAGTCAATAAATTTTTATTAAAGAGTGGGGTGCTTTGATTTATGAAAATCCGACGGGGTTTGTCTGGAAGAAAAGGGATGTGGAATTGAAGTGGAAGAACCATCCATCCGGCTGCCAACATCTCTCCCCTCCCCCGACCTTGCACACAAACTCACTCCACATCCCCTCCTATCATTTGCTCGACTTTCACTGCCCATCACCTAAAGATCCCAGCTGTGCTTCCCGGGCAAAGTTACAAACTAGCAAAACTTTGCCTCATATTCTGAAATCGAACAAGTGGAGATTGGCCACTGGAGGAATTGTTGAGTGCGGATTTAAAATTAAGTAATCTGAAATAAGATGCTGATAGAAGAGAATATGTGTAGCTCTGATTTGAAATGAGAGGTCCTCGGTACTCTCTGAACTTGGAAGCTTTCTTGCAGATGTTTCATCAACAAACAAGGTAACATCATCAGTGCCAGAAGGGAGTGAGGTTTGTGGAGAGGAGGAGGAGGAGGAGGAGGAGGAGGAGGAGGAGGAGGAGGAGGAGGAGGAGGAGGAGGAGGAGGAGGAGGAAGAAGAAGAAGAAGAAGAAGAAGAAGAAGAAGAAGAAGAAGAAGAAGAAGAAGAAGAAGAAGAAGAAGAAGAAGAAGAAGAAGAAGAAGAAGAAGAAGAAGAAGAAGAAATGCGTATGATGGCCAGTAGAAATTTGAGTTTCCAGCATGCACATGCACCCCAGCAAGCTGATCTTTGCACATGCTAGAGCATCGGAAATCCAAAGACTAACTGGCTGGCAAGCACATGCCTGTCTTTTAGGTGTTTCTCAGGCCGTTTTCGGGCTGGTTTTGGCCTGAAAAACTGCCATTTTCCAGCGCTCCAGCACACATGAAGACCAGCTGTCCAGTTCCGTTGTGTGCGCTGGAAGAGCAGCTGGCGACGGCGTGCATGCCCATTGTTGTGGCCCACCAGCGGCCTGCACGGATCGTGGCTGATCCCGACGACGAGGCTGGTGTGGGGTCGCGCCAGCAGCCTGCGCAGCCGGCACTCGCATCAGACAGCGAGGAGGCTGAAGAGGATGTGGTGCCAGAGGCAGAGATTCAGCCTGGGCCTTCAGAACCTCCAGAGGCTCCTTCAAGTGGAGAGAGTGAAGTGGAGGAGCCTCTCCTCAATGCTCGGGCACACAGGGCTGCCAAAAGGCAGGAGTGGCTACTCAGGAGGAGGAGGTCTCCTCGAGAGTAAGGCCACTCCCATAGCCTATTTAAGTCTCAGGCAGTTAGTAATTTCTTGCTGGAAACAATGTGTAATTATTACAGAGCATTTTGGAGAGTGAGTGTCTTATCGTATCTTGTTTTCTGGGCTGGTTGCCAACCTTTGCCGGACTTTGTTTATTCTTGGTACGTTATAACTTTGATAAGGATTGTTGGTGTGTGTCACAATCCTTGGGAATCCGGAGCTGGGGGAGAACACCCATAGAGAGGGCTCTACATGCCACCTCTGATATGCGTGCCATAGGTTCGTCATCACAGCTATATAGTAACCACTTGGAGTCAAGGGTCTTTCTTTCCTAAGAACCCATTTTGGGGCTGAACTCAGTCTGTTGGATCCACTCCCTCTTTCCCTCCCACATTATAGGATACAAAACAGCCCTGAGATAGGCAGGGGCTCCTAGGATGAGGAGCAGCGATGGGTTTGTTTGTGCCTTTGCAGATTCTGGAGAGATGTTTGGCCAAAGCTAGCTTTCTCCCGTGGCATGAAAATGGGCGAGCCGAAGAGGGCCCTTCAGAGGTCCATTTGTCATCCTCTCTGGCTGTGCGAGGCCTTTTGCCACCTGCTGTATTTTTCTTCCTGTGCTGACGGCATGGCAGACAGGTGTTAAACTACTTAATCACTTTAAAATTGTTTTAATTTTCTGTTTTGTATTGATCTCTCCTGCGCCAATTAATCAGCTCACTGGACCAGGCAGTTAGTACATTAAAAATTGTCAGCAACGCCAAAA
This sequence comes from Pantherophis guttatus, assembly GCF_059756535.1. Taxonomy (NCBI): domain Eukaryota; kingdom Metazoa; phylum Chordata; class Lepidosauria; order Squamata; family Colubridae; genus Pantherophis; species Pantherophis guttatus. The sequence continues at coordinate 2,531,474 of NC_142071.1, forward strand.
CAGCTTAGAAAATGTCAAAAACATATTCCATCGGCATGAGGGGGTCCAAGGTGAGCGAGAAGACCACTCAGATAAAGCAACTGCGCCGGGGAAGTTGGGAAGACTTTATCCCTGGCCGCCATTACAAGTCAGAAACTGCCTCCCCTCTGAAACCCTCAAGAAAGTCTCTTTAAGGGTTCAGGCAAACAACATTGGGGTTCTTTCGACAACAGCTAAAGGGAAATTTGAGATGATTACATCTGACTTTCTTGTGTGCCGGGGATTTGATTCATTTCAGAGGAGAAAACCCTCAACGTCCCTTCCAGCTCCGTTATTCTCTTCTCTTCTCTTCTCTTCTCTTCTCTTCTCTTCTCTTCTCTTCTCTTCTCTTCTCTTCTCTTCTCTTCTCCTCTTCTCTTCTCTTCTCTTCTCTTCTTCTCCTCTCCTCTCCTCTCCTCTCCTCTCCTCTCCCCTCCCCTCCCCTCTCCTCTCCTCTCCTCTCCTCCTCTCTTCTCTCCTCTCCTCTCCTCTCCTCTCCTCTCCTCCTCTCTTCTCTGGTAGCATTGAGCACAAACCCACCAAAACCTTTAATCAAACTAAATGGTTAAAAAGTTTACATTTGCTTTCAGATTTCAAGTGTAGAGGAAGGGAGGGAGGGAGGAAGGAAGGTAGAGGGAGGGAGGGAGGGAGGGAAGGGAGGGAGGGAGGGAGGAAGGAAGGAAGGAAGGAAGGAAGGAAGGAAGGAAGGAAGGAAGGAAGGAAGAGGGAGGGAAGGAAGGAAGGAAGGAAGGAAGGAAGGAAGGAAGGAAGGAAAGAAGGAAGGAAGGAAGGAAGGAAGGAAGGAAGGAAGGAAGGAAGGAAGGAAAGAAGAGGGAGGGAGGGAGGGAGGGAAGGGAGGGAGGGAGGAAGGAAGAGGGAGGGAGGGAGGGAAGGAAGGAAGGAAGGAAGAGGGAGGGAGGGAAGGAAGGAAAGAAGAGGGAGGGAGGGAAGGAAGGAAGGAAGGAAGGAAGAGGGAGGGAGGGAGGGAAGGAAGGAAAGAAGGGGAGGGAGGGAGGGAGAGGAGGAGAGGAGGGAGCAAGGGAGCAAGGGAGAGAGCGAGGAACATTGGAAGTGTTTGAGAAAGGATTGGATCCCTATTTGTCTGAAATGGTATAGGGTTTCCTGCCTAAGCAGGGGGTTGGATTAAATGGCCTCGAAGGCCCTTTCCAACTCTGTTATTCTAAATTTTATGATTCTAAAAGTAAGGGAATATGACAGAACTGGATTCAAAAAACACGGCCCCCAAGGACCATGTCTGACTGTGTACGATCACAAAACACAAGCCGTATTAGCCCTTCCGTATTAGAATGTCCACCATTTGCAAAAGGCCAGATTGATAACAGGGGGGATCCACAGTCAACAAAACCCAAGATGGCGGACTCAATCGGCTGGTTGAACCCCCGCAACGTTGGTGGCGTGACTTTGTGCCATAGGCCTACAAGCCATCATCTTCAGTCTATTTTTAACTTCCTTCTCGCTGACAACCCAGAAGGATGACGTGGACTGAGATGCAATTGACCTTCTAGCTTGGAAGAAAAGACTCCTGCAAGCGGGTTTAGCGATGGGCATCTGATCCCAGCCCTTCTGCCTCCATTGGCTAGTTTATTAATTGCTGCTTGATGGACCTTATCACCCATTGATTTTCCTGCTCTCCCGATATTGCAGCTGTGTTTGCTTCCAGCCAGCTGCCACCTGCGATGGAGTCATGGTTGGCCCTGCCCTGAGAGGCAGAGAGAGGCCATTACAGGGGTGAAATCCAGCAGGTTCTGACAGGTTCTGGAGAACCGGTAGCGGAAATTTTGAGCACCCCATTACGCGGCACTAGGGATTCGAACTGCTGAACTGTGACCTTTCGATCGACAAGCTCAGCATCTTAGCCACTGAGCCACCACGTCCCCTTCATCTAGATAACTCACTCCATTTTTCTTCTCATCTGGTTGCTTTCTCCGGCTCCTGGTCAAGGTCTGGGTTTCTATCAGCTTCCAGGTTCTCTAATCTTGGAACTGGATCTCAGGACCCAACCCTTTTAGACTTCAGCATTGTGACTCAAGTACACCCAGAGCCTCCCGCTGCCTGGCCAGGAGAACAGGAATGGGAGCAAACAAGAGCTATTGATACAACATCAATTCTGCCCCTTTGACAACTCAATAGGTTTCTGCTGGTCGGCCCAAGATAAATTGAGATTGATTGCATGCTAATCGGTTCCAGTATGAGCGACTTTGGAACGACTTTTGAACTGACGCGGTGTGTTCTTGCAAGACTCGAGAAAGTACAAGGGCCCTGGCGAAGAATTTCCCTCTTTTTTCCAGTCACAGGAAGAACTGGGTTACAACAAACAGAAGCAGCTCATCTCTCTGGCCAAGACCCCAGACCAGGGGTCCTTTTTTCCATTCTTCCTTCCTTCCTTCCATCCTTCCCTCCCTCCCGCTTTCCTCCCTCCCTCCCTCTCTTCTTCCTTCCTCCCTTGTTCCTTTTTTCCATTCTTTCTTCCTTCCTTCCTTTCCTCCTTCCCTCCCTTCCACTTTCCTCCCTCCCTTCTTCCTTCCTCCCTTGTTCCTTTCTTCCATTCTTCCTTCCTTCCTTCCATCCTTCCTTCCCTCCCGCTTTCCTCCCTCCCTCCCTTCTTCCTCCCTCCCTTGTTCCTTTTTTCCATTCTTCCTTCCTTCTTTCCTTCTTTCCCTCTTACCTCTCTCCCTCCCTCCTCCCCTCCTTTTTTCTTTCCTCTTCCTCCCTTCCCTGAACAAAGCCAACATGATTTGGGAGTCACACACAGACACTTCCCTACGGAGTCTTCCGTGAGCCGCCATTCCTCTTCTGCTCTCTTCTGTGTGGCGGGGGGTGGGGGTGGGGGTGGGGAAAAAACAGCACCAGAAGCACATCAAGGTTATGCTTTTTATTGAGGAATTTGACTGGCACCTGTATGTACATCTCATCCCCCTCCCCCACAGCACATCCATCATCATCACCCCATGCACTTCACCCTCTCTCCCGCCACGCAGGGGCCCACCCATACCAAGGACTCCAAAGAACCTTCTGCTATTCAGCAGCTGTAACCAAGCCGGACACAGCAGCAGGCACAGCAGTTGGGCTAAAGGAGAAACTCCTGGAAGATTCAGGTTTGATTTATACTACTTCCCAGTTTTGCAGACTTTTCCTTACCAAAGGAAGTTTCGCTCTGAATCTCATGGATATGGTGAACAGCCTGGAATGGACTACATTAAACTGCAGAAGCATCTCTAACAGAATATCCCCAGCATTCTGTGCCTTTCTAAAAGTTTGCGGATAAGAGAATAACTAGCTCAGAGAAGACAAAAGAAGGTCAGATTTAGCTCAACAGACACACAAATGCAACCCACAACGACAGACACGGAACAAGTGAAGCTCTCAACAATTAGGGGACCTCCGTCTTCTTCCATATTACAGACTTCCGAGTCTCCTTTGGCAGGAAGGACCAAGATAAACTTGGTTATTTTCCTATTATCTCTCCCGTCTGCCAGAAGACCAGAATGGGCATTCACTTCCTGGAGATGCCTTGCTATATTTTTAAGAAGACAGAAGCCAAAGTTGCAGGCGGTGTGCGTATAGGAGCAAGAGGGAAGGATGAATCTGTTGTTTCATTCCCCATTTATGGGAATCTACAGTTTCTTTCTTTTTGCAAAAATCAGTTTTTTCTCATTTTCACAGCTACAGTACATCAAGCAAGGGGATGCATATTTTCTTTTTAGCTTGCAGTTACCCTGCATACATTGGGTGCACATTTCTCTGAACATGATTGTATACATTTGTTATGAATTCTGTGATGTCTTTCATAAACAGATGCATTTTTGTACAGGTTTTTGTTTTTCGAATACAATTTTCAAAAATGGAAAGGGCACAACTCAGAAGCCTGCAAATTTGATGGACAGCTAAGGAAGGGTACAGAAATGGGTTTCAGTTTTGCAAAATCAGATTCCCATCTCCTGGGCATGGATGGATGCCCAGTTGGTCAGCCCATTCTCCATCAATAAATTAGCCCCTCTAGTGTTTCCTTCTCTAATTGTGTTTCACCTACCAGAATTTCCCAATTCTCCAAGGCTGGGAAACAGTTTTTTTTTTTTTTAAAGGCAGGTGAGAAAAGTTGAATATCAAATGATGCATCTTTTTGATTTTCAAGGTCAGCAAAATATACCACATCTGGAAATAAACCTATGCCAAAGTAGCTTTTGAGAAGAAATTAAACCAGGAGAGAAAACACTAAAAGGAAATAAAAAGAAATGTGATTTTCCCCCGTCTCTGTGCCTCTCCAGTTACAGGGGGGCAATTCCCATAATCTTCCAATGGCAGGTGCAAATTCAAAAAATGGGAGTTACATCAACTAAACCCCCAAAATGCAACATCTGGAAACATCCCCAGTAGACCAATAGGGCAAAATGAATCCTGAATTTTAGGGAAGGTGTCAGAGAAAGTTTGTACTTGAATTTTAAAATTACGGCTAATCTTTGGCGTGCGACTGTAATTCAACCTGGAATTACAATTGTAAGTCACGTTTCACAATTGCCTTGTTTAGCCACAACCTGCAGTTACAACAGTGATGGAAAAGTAACTATATGAGCAATCCTCACATGCGGGTTTCTAAAGCAAAAGAAAGCCGAAAAAAGGATCATAACACAGTTGTGGTTTCAATTAGCGTCCACTTTCAATGGCCAGTCCCAATTGGAGTTGCTAAAGGAGGACTCCCCTTACACACCCACAGACCCACAGACCCACACTCACACCCACACATACATACATATTACATCAAGCTTTTTCAAAAGCTTGCATTTCTTAGTTTCAGTGTAAAGGGAATCCTCCTTTATATATATATACATATATACATCAAATATATACATCCTATATATATCCTATATATATAGGATTTGATGCCTATTTTTAAATCAGATTTTTAAAACAATGCCCCATTAAAACAATTGCATTTGTCAGAATTATTCTTCAGAAGGCTGCTAGGTTTTAATTTATCCATCCTACACTAAGTATGTTACAAGTCTCTATTAGTTACTCTATGTCGTATCCCCTAACCTGGGAATTGTAGCTTACTTCTTATCGAAAGCAATTCTGTATCGCTGTGCATTACAAAGGACTTTGACAAAATTGCAAACAATTGGAGACGACATCTCGCCTCCTCTTGAGAAAATAGCAAAAGAATGAAGCTAAGTAAAGTGCTCTGATTTAATGCTATTCTTCATCTTCATGTATTGATTTCAGCTCCCGAAAAGGAAAGTTTGCAAGGGGAGGTCAAAACATGTCAGGGAGTTACAGGGTCCTTGGTGCTCTCTGAGCTTGGTTGTTAATTTTTTTGCAAATTTTTCATTACCCATCTAGGTAACATCATCAGTGCTAGAAGGAATGGGATTTGCTCCCTATTCATATACAAGTGGCTTGCCCTATCGGTGTCAGTGTTGGTGGGAATGTTCTTGGTGGTTCCAAGGCTGTTGTTTACTATTTGAGTGTTTGAGTTGGTGGCTCCTTGATTGGGGTAATGAATCTCTGCTTATCTGGGTGTTCCTTGCAATTGAATTGGGAAACTAGGAGCAACTTTAACCAAGCTGAGTCCAAAAATAATTCATGGAAGCCTTCAGCATTCAGACAAATCAGCCATCAACGGGCACTTGGAGATAAACAACATCTACATATCATTTAGAGCATTTAGAGCAACTTTAACCAAGCTGAGTCCAAAAATAATTCCTGGAAGCCTGGCATTCAGACAAATCAGCCATCAACGGGCACTTGGAGATAAACAACATCTACGTACCATTTAAAAGAGACAATCCAAAAGCTAAAAGACCACAACCCCTCCTTGCCAGCAATCAATATCCAGATCAGCAGAGATTAACACCAAGATTAATACCAGGCCAACAATCAAAATGTAAACGATACCCCAATCAAGGATATACCAACTCAAACAAGCAAGTTAACCCTAAAACAACAACAACAACCACAACCTAATCAAGAAACCACCAAGAACCACCAATGCTGACACTGATAAGGCAGACCACAAAGAGCCAACCCCGTTCCCTTCTAGGACTGATGGTGTTCCTTAGTTGGGTCATGAAAGAGCTGTAAGAACACCACCAAGCTCAGAGAGCACCAAGGACCCCATAGGTCAACTCTTCTCTTCCAGTCAGGAAGGTGTTTGACATCATATAATTTATTTGTTTCATTTTGTTTTATATATTAAATTTATATGCCACCCATCTCACTATCCAAAGCAACTCTGGCTGGCAATTATTAAAGTGCTGCCCTATTTTTCCAATACAAGTTATATGCACAGGACATCTAAAAAGGTGTGGCCTTCACCCGCGACCACATGTGGACTGATTTGAGTCCCTCTCCTCCCCTCTGACTCTCTTCCTTGAGGGTGGGTAAAACAACATGATTTAGCAAGGAGAATGAGCCCTTCAGAGGCCCTCTCTCTTCCTCATAATTGAAATTATTTGTCAGTGGCTTGACCTTAAATTAATTGATATTCTGTCTATTCTCAAAGGAAAGAAATACAATGGCGAGAAGAAGAAGCAAGGAACAGGTTCTTACAAGTGGAAGGCAGAATTATCTAGATCAGTGTTTCCCAACCTTGGTTCCTTGAAGAGATATGGATTTCAACTCTCTGGGAGTTGATGTCCACATTTCTTCAAGGGACCAAGGTTGGAAAACACCGATCTAGAACCTCTTGTACAAGTACCGTGTTTCCCCAAAAATAAGACATCCTCCAAAAATAAGCCCTCCCTGACAATATTTAAATGCATGCACAGCCGGTCCCCGCCATTTCCTCTGGTTAGGGTTAGGGAGACAGAGCTGGAAATCAGGTAAGACGGCAAGAGAAGCTCTGTCTTGCACCACGCGCCCCAAAATAATAAGACCTCCCTGAAAATAAGACCAAGTGCTTATTTCAGGGTTCAAAAAAATATAAGACAGGGTCTTATTTTCGGGGAAACATGGTAGTTGGATGAAACATAGTGGTTGCATTATAAAATCATAACTCCACTAGAAGCACCCCCTTTTCTTCCAACTTTCCTTCCGCCACCCCACAAAAAAAAACCCCCACTCCCAAATTTCTGCAAAATTTCCAACGTAGTTCAGTTTGAACCAGGGAGAAGTAGCTATGAAAGGAACCTTTGAGCCGACGGCTGTAATGTCCAAATCATGCTATACTTGGGAGGCATTTTGCAGCTTGATTGAAACATTTCATCTATTGGTATAATAATAATAATAATAATAATAATAATAATAATAATAATAATAATAATAATAATAATAATAATAATAATAATAACAACACAGTCAGCCAGATGTTCAGACTGGGTTTGGCATTTTTGTTTACCCAAGGATCAGGGATAGGCAGATCTGGATGTTTGATGGTGTTACAGATATCGACACAGGATGTAAGCTTTTTCCAAGTCAAGCTGCCTTCTGCAATTGATTGAAGGCAAATTTATCAATGCTCATGGTGTTCAACTGGTGCGCCAGTTGTTTTGGGACTGCACCCAAGATCCCTATTACTATTGGTACTATTATTATAAACTTTTAATAAGGGCCTTGGGTGCAGTCCCAAAACAACTGGCGCACCAGTTGAACACCATGGGCATCGACAAATTTGCCATCAGTCAATTGCAGAAGGCAGCTTGACTTGGAACAGCTTCCATCCTGTGAAGATATCTGTAACACCGTCAAACATCCAGATCGGCCTATCTCAGGTCCCTGGGTGGTATTATTATTATTATTATTATTATTATTATTATTATTATTATTATTATTATTATTATTATTATTAAAAATGAAATGACAAATGAAAGCACATCTCTTTCCCAATCGAACAGAGGGCTGCAGGCAAGCCTCAGGTCCAAGGGGCAAGTTGGATACTAGCGGGCTTCTTCCTTGGGTGTCCTGTGACTTGCGTGCAGCCACAGTAGCTACCCATCTGCACCAAATCCAGAACTGGAACCTCTGTGTTCTACTTTTGAGAAAGGCCTCCCCCTCCCCCCAAGTCACCATCGAGACACCACCCTCCCAAGTCCAGCCTGCTGAATTCAACTTCCCCGGAAACCTGCAGGCCCCACCAAGGCCAGTCCTTCTCAGCCACTATGGGAGCCTAGACCCAGGACGGAGAAGGTGGCCCGGTGTTTGCGCAACAGGAGACGGATCTTCTCGTCATCGGAGTCTGGATCCAAGGGCTTGTTGTATTCATCATCCTCATCAGAGACGGTGCGCTCGCCTGGTCCAGCTCCTGCTTGTGGGGAAGAGGAGGAAGGCTCCAGGGCACTCTTCTTCCTCCATTTGGTGCGCCGGTTCTGGAACCACACCTGGGAAGGAGGGGGGGAGGGAGGCAAGGCCATCAGGGATCCTTGGGTTACAAGAACATGGCCTAGACTTGAACTAGGGATGGGCAACCTAATAGCCCCTGAGACATCTAAGCCCCTTGGCCCCAGTCTTGACCAGAAGTTAATTGGCCAAATGTGATTGACTCTTCCCAGAGAGTCTGTCATTGTGGGAGGAAACAGAAAGGAGGAACTGGTTGTTACAGAGAAGGAAGAATGAGAGTGGTGGCTCCAGGGGTGGGCTTCAAAAACTTTAGCAAGGGGTTCTCTGCTCGGTTGTTGGGTGGGCGTGGCCATGGTGGGCATGGCCTAGTCAGCACCATGGCGGGGGTGTTTTTGCCCTCCCCGGGCTCCTTCAAAACTCCGGGAGGGCAAAAACGGCCTCCCCAGGCTCCGGAGGCCCTCTGGAGGCCAGAAACAGGCCCGTTTCCAGCCTTCCCAAACTTCCAGTAGGCCCGTTTTTTGCCCTCCCTGAGCCTCCGCGTGTGCTCTGCACTTACCTGCATCCAAAACAGGCCACCTGGGGACTCTTGGGAGGGGCAGGGTGGGGTGGGCGGGGCCAGCCAGGAGTGGTGTTTGGGGGTTCTCCAAACTGCACAGAATCTTAGCTAGAGGTTCTCCTGAACCCCTGCAAACTCCCAGCAACCTAGCAGTGGCTCTCAGGAAGATAAATTTAATAGACTTCCTGTTGCAGTTGCCACTCTGCCTTGGAGCACAAAGATCTGGCAAAATGTTGTACCCTTGATGGAGTCTCCGACTGCATGGTCTAGACCAGGGCTGTCAAACTCCTGGCCCGCAGGCCAGATGTGTCACGTGCTGGCCATGCCCATGCCCAGTTTAGCGAAGGGGGGGAAGTCCTGATGCATCACGTGATGCCGCCGTGACGCCGTGAGTTTGACACCCCTGCTCTAAATAATTAAGTGATTTGATCACTTGGCTCAAAACCTTTAGAGGGTCAAAGTAAAGTACCAAGAATGTTTTCCACTACACTGGGACACAGACTTAAATAATAATTAAATAATTAATTTTTTAAATAATTAAAAAATTGAAATGTTTTCCTCGTTCTCATGTGGAAGAAGATGCCATTTTCTAAGGCAGAAATGCCTGCGTTATTTGAAGTCTCTTTCTCCCATCCACCCGCTTTGGAACCATCAATTAATTTCTGCTCGTATTTATGAAGATTTAATCCCACCATTAACCCACTGACAAGCTCATCAGATGAATTGACTGTACGCGCTCCAATGGGGTGGCTGTCTTAATGGGTTGTTGAGCTTTTAATTATTAATTTAGAGGCAATCCATAGCCACGTTTATTTTTGCAAAAAAAGAGAGGGCGAAAGAACACGGTTCAAAAAGGAGTAACCAAGACATCAAAACTCTTGAACTTTCAATGAGCCATCTCCAGCTTGACCCTTTCCAAATGTGAAAGGACTAGGAGTGGTCCACAGGGATAGGGTGATTTTTATGTGGGTCACATTAAAAAATGGCAGGGCTTCAACTGCGTGAAGGTAACTACCCTGTTTCCCCGAAAATAAGACCCAACTGGAAAATAAGCCCTAGCATGATTTTACACGATGCTCATAATATAAGCCCTACCCCCAAAATAAGCCCCAGTTAAGATTGTCAGCCAGATGGATGCATTTAGTACCGAATTTCCCCAAAAATAAGACCTACCCAGAAAATAAGCCCTAATGCGTCTTTTGAAGCAAAAATTAATATAAGACCCGGTCTTATTTTCGGGGAAACACCGAAAGTACCATCCTGACTTTTTTGACCCCGTCCCTGAAGACATCTCCGGAAAGGACTCTCAACCACTGAATTCCTTTACCAGGATGTTCAAAGCTAAAGATTTTCCTGTAAACTGAAAAAGATGTACCTCCAGTAGATTGTGGGAAAGGGTCAGACTGGGCTTGGTTGCCCTCAACACTTCAGTTCTTCATACCCTACTTGAGTCCCAATTCAGCCTGTCAATCTGTCACATACTCTTGTGAGGATAGGCAGCTGTCATGTTGACATGAAGGCTGAATTTTAGAAAAATAAACGGGCAGCTTTGTTAGGAGGAGGTTTCTGGCACAGGCCAAACTTGACTCGGAAGCGGCTATCTTTTTGGCGCTTTCTGCTCATGGCAAACTGGCAGCCTTAAAAGCAAAAGAAAGCCCTTTGGGTGCAGGGGTGGGTTGCCCCCGGTTCGGACCGGTTTGCAAGAACTGGTAGTAAAACCGGTGGGAGGCTCCACCCACTGACCTGGATGTCATCAAAGTTGATCTGCGCATGCACAAAAGAGTGTGCATAGGCATGATGCAAACCAGTAGTAAAGGTAAGTAGAACCCACCCGTAGTTGGGTGTCTTTCATTTTAACATTGGGTAGAAGTTCAATGAAGACAAAAGTGTCATCATGTCTGTGTCTTTAATTGACGTGTCTAGGGCCATCCAAAGCCTGAAATAGATTTAGCTGCATCACCTTTTGAGTTGAGGAAATGGACACAGACTCAATTCTGCTCCATCATTGGAGGCGGGAGTTCTGTTTTTATCCCAAGGCAAGATGGGCACTGCCCATGCACACTTTTCAGGGGACCTGCCAAGTTCGAGGTTGATAGATAAATTATAGATTAGAAAGAGAAAAGTGATGGATGATGCTAGATAGATAGAAATAGATTATAGAGAGAGAGGTGATAGATAATGACAGATGATAGATTAGAGAGAGAGAAAGGTGATAGATGATAAATAATATCTGATAGATAGACAGAGATGATAGATGATAGAAAGGAGATGATGATATATGGATAGACAGACAATGATATGAGAGAGAGAGAAAGAGAGAGAGAAGCTAGATAGATGATAGATGATAGATAGATAGATAAATAGATAGATGATAGATGATAGATAGATGATAAATGACAGTGATGATAGAGATAAATGACAGATTGATAGATAGATAAATGATAAATGACAGATAAAAAGATAGATGATAAATGACAGTATAGATAGATAGATGATAGATGATAGATAGATGATAGATAGATGATAGATGACAAATGACAGACAGACAGATAGATAGATAGATAGATGGATGGATAGATAGATGATAGATGGATAGATAGATGATAAATGACAGTAGATGATATAGATGATAAATGACAGATAGATAGATGATAGATGATAGATAGATGATAGATAGATGATAGATAGATAATAAATGATAGATAGATAGATAGATAGATAGATAGATAGATAGATAGATAGATAAGAGAAAGAGAGTGAGAGAGAGAAAGATAGATAGATAAATAGGAGAGAAAAATGATACATGATATAGACAGGCATGTAAATAGATAAGGTGTAAAAATCCTTCAAAGGAGCTCTCTCGGACTATGTGTGACTCCTGCAGAGCAGCTGTTTTTAAATCAGAAGTATAAAGAAGCAGCTTCCAAAGTAGACACATACTTCTAATATGCGTGCCTACTAGGTGCTTTGTAGGCACTTCCAATAGATGATGGATGGATGGATGGATGGATGGATGGATGGATGGATGGATGGAGTGATAGGGCTGACGGACATCTCAGGCTCCGCCTCTGTCTTTGACAGCTCCATTCCCTCTTTCCCCTCGGAGCTCTCAGGTTGCCTTAATGCTGACCCTGACTCCCACGCCACCAACCCTTGGCCCTGAGGGTCTACCTGCCTTGTTCTCCAAAGTTTGAGTATGCAAAACTCACCTTTACCTGGGATTCACTCATGCCCAGGGAATATGCCAGTCGTGCCCGCTCAGGCCCAGCCAAGTATTTGGTCTGCTCAAAGGTTTTCTCCAGGGCAAAGATCTGGTGGCCTGTGAAGGTTGGCCGTGTGTGTTTCTTCTTGTGGAGGCCATCACCAAGGTGCCCTGCGGCTGTGTGAAGGGAGACGGGCAGCATGGTCATTGACTGGCATCCAGCTTCCCCCAGGGGCAGCACTCAAAGCTAACTAATGTTTTGAACCCCAGAGCTTCTGGGCAGGATGATTCTCTATAATTTCTTCTTTCCCCATGCTGGACGTTGATGGAAGCTGAGCTTACTTGATGTTGAAGGCTTCAGCAACTTCCCAGGAGACTTTCTTTAGCAATAGCCCTTAGACTTATATACCACTTCACAGTGCTTTACGGCCCTTTTTAAGCGGTTTATAGAGTCAGCCTCTTGCCCTCCGATAATCTGGGTCCTCATTTTACCGACCTCGGAAGGATGGAAGGCTGAGTCAACCTCGAGCCGGTCAGAATCGAACTCCTGGCTGTGTGCAGAGTTTGCCTGCAATACTGCATTCTAACCACAATGCCACCATGACTCTATACTGCTTCACAGTGCTTTTACAGCCCTCTCTAAGCGGTTCACGGAGTCAGCATCTTGCTCCCAACGATATGGGTCCTCATTTTACCCACCTAGGAAGGATGGAAGGCTGAGTCAACCTTGAGCCTGGTGAGATCTGAACTGTCGAATTGCAATCAGTCAGCAGAAGTAGCCTGCAGTACTGCACTCTAACCACTGTGCCACTGTGGCTCATAGATGGAAAGGTGCTGTCACCCATATTCGCTGCATAAGACGCACAGATATTTCCACCCTCTTTTGTGGGGAAAAAGTGCGTCTTATGGAGCGAAAAATATGGCAACTTTCTCAGTGAGGGGACATTTTTACATTTGGTCCAATTTCAGCCTTTTCCTTCACGGATGAGCCAATCTGCCAGATCTTGGTATTTATGCCCTTGGGTCTGTAGTACCACCTCTGGGATATCCAGATGAAATGCCAGGGGCTTCTTAAAAAGCTCACAAACACAAGAGCCTGGACCTCTCCCCAAGAAAGAAGGCTCTAGTTAGAGCTGTGTGACACGACAATCTGCAGACTCAGTTTTGAAAGCAGTTCCGTCCATTTGCCTCTTTGAATCGACGTTCTAAATCAGGTTGCCCAGCTCAATCCACACGTCATCCCTAGTCAAATGTGCAAACCAGCATCTGCATTTCCTGCGTCGGATGAGGAGAGCACCTCTTCCTCCTCCTCTCCTGGCCACTTTTTACAGAGGCACAACGGAGAGCGTTTTAACAAACTGCATCCCTGTTTGGTTTAGTGGCAGCGGCACTTCAGCTAGAAAGCTCCTACAGAGAGTGGTGAGGACAGCAGAGAAGATCATAAGAAGCTGACTTCCTGTCATTCAGGATGCTGCTTATAAGCACTATGTGCTTAGAGCTCAAAGCATTGTGAGAGGCGCCCACACACCCACTTCACGGTTTGTTTCTCTTGCTCCCCTCTGGGAGGGGGTTTTGAAGTATTTCTAGCGGGACTAACAGATTCTGTAACAGCTTTGTTCCCTCTGCCATCCATCTGGTAAACTCACAAGATTTGTTTTTCCCGCCATGTACATGTATACATCCGGACTAGACAGTGTTGTTTCTCTGTTTCATATAATATATGTGGGTATATGCGTAATTTTGTATTTATTTATTTTTTCATGTTTACGTAGGGCATATTGGAGGTGCTGAACTTTTGAGAGCTGTGTGCAACGAAATTTCATTTTAATGTATGCCGATTAGTGTACTTCCAAAGTGACAATAAAGTTATTCTAAAGTCTAAGTCTAATCCAATGCCTCAAAATCAATTAACCCTCTCAACGTACGTTTAATCATGCATGTGCCGATCGAGAGAAATAGTGGCATCGCTTTAACTAGTTGACTCCCAAATTTGAATCGATTGAAATATTCAGAGCAAACAGCCAATCCCAATTCACCCTCTGCTGTTTTTTTTTTAAGGGGTGTGTGTGTGTGTGTTTGTGTGTAGGTGTGAACGAGTGAGACTTTACTATGGTTGTGTCCCTGTCCCTTTCTACCAGTCCAATACATGTCATTTTAATAGCTGAAGCTTGTCTCGGAGTGTGTGGTTTTGCAGAGGTCAACCATAGAATAGAATAGAATAGAATAGAATAGAATAGAATAGAATAGAATAGAATAGAATAGAATAGAATAGAATAGAATAGAATAGAATAGAATAGAATAGAATAGAATAGAATAGAATAGAATAGAAGTAGAAGTAGAAGTAGAAGTAGAAGTAGAAGTAGAAGAGAGGAGAGGAGAGGAGAGGAGAAAGAGAGGAGAGGAGAGATGATGGGAGGAGAGGGGAGGGAAGGAGAGGAGAGAAAAGGAGAGAAGAGAAGGAGAGAAGGGGAAAGAGAGGAGAGGGGAGGTGAGGAGAGGGGAAGGGTGGAGAGAATGTAGACTAGACTAGACTAGATAGACTAGACTAGACTAGACTAGACTAGACTAGACTAGACTAGACTAGACTAGACTAGACTAGACTAGACTAGACTAGACTAGACTAGACTAGACTAGGATAGCATAGCATAGCATAGCATAGCATAGCATAGCATAGCATAGCATAGCATAGCATAGCATAGCATAGCATAGCATAGCATAGCATAGCATAGAATAGAATAGAATAGAATAGAATAGAATAGAATAGAATAGAATAACAGAGTTGGAAGGGACTTTGGAGGTCTTCTAGTCCAACCCCCTGCCCAGGCAGGAAACCCTACACCACTGCAGACAAATGGTTATCCAACATCATCTTAAAATCTTCCAGTGTTGGAGCATTTACAACTTCTGGAGGCAAGTTGTTCCATTGATTAATTGTTCTCACTGTCAGGAAATTTCTCCTTAGTTCTAAGTTGCTTCTCTCCTTGGTTAGTTTCCACCCATTGCTTCTTGTCCTGCCCTCAGGTGCTTTGGAGAACCATGTTTCTAGGAATCTCAGTTTGCGCAGAAGATGGTAACCTCTAGAGCCTGCTCCGGAGTACAATTGGGGGGGGGGGTTTCTGCACCCTTTGCTGTCTCTCTCTCTCTCTCTCTGCAAGATAAATTCCAGTATGGAATATCTTTTTGCTTCTTCTCCACTGAGTCCTTTTTGGGGGGTCTACGATGATTCGAAAGGCTAGGAGATTCTACCCAAGAATGCAATGAAGTTTTGGGGTTCAGATGGCCCCCACCAGCTCTTCAGGGTAAAAAGAAAGAGAGTCCTTTTCCTCACAATGAAAAAACACGGGGTCGATAGTTGGCCCTGCCCTTGCTACTAATGAGTTGCTCCTTGCCTCTTTCCTAGCTCTTAATTGAGCTTCCTATCAGCTACCCTGGACTCCCTGTCACCATCCGTCATTCCAAGGGGCACTGGGGTGGCAGCTCAGATCCAGAGGGTTTTTGGCCTTTGTCTAGGAAAACGAGCAGACCAGGAAGATTCGAGAAATCTTTCCGTTCCCCCCACCCCCTCCGGTGAATCTGGTGGGCTTCTTAGAAGGCCATTTAAAAAACAAAAAAAAAATTCTTTGTGATGCTAAATTTCCAAACAAAAGTGAGTGCAGGAATTTGAGGCAAGAGGACAGATAGGCACAACTCCAGAAATGGGGAAAAGTCATCCGTGAGTGATGCAGCAGAGGCAAAACCTCTGCACATGTTCCATCACGGACTTGCTGTTCTAACTCTAGCATCTCTGAACTTTCTCTTGATTTGGAAAGAAGGACCAGGGGAGACAGGATAGCAGTCTTCCAAGATCTCAGGGGCTGCCCCAAAGAAGAGGGAGTCAAGCTATTCTCCAAAGCACCTGAAGGCAGGACAAGAAGCAACGGACGGAAACTAAACAAGGAGAGAAGCAACTTAGAAGTCAGGAGAAATTTCCTGACAGTTAAAACAGTGGAACGACTTCCCTCCAGAAGTTGTAAATGCTCCAACACTGGAAGCTTTTAAGAAGAGGTTGGATAACCACTTGTCTGAAGTGGTGTAGGGTTTCCTGCCTAAGCAGAGGGTTGGACTAGAAGATCTCCAAAGTCCCTTCCAACTCTTCTATTCTAATTCTAATTCTGGTTTTGTTCTGTTGTTCTGTGCTATTTTCTCTCTTCTCTTCTCCTCTCCCTCCTTCCTCTTCTTTCTTCCTCTCTCCCTCCTCCCCTCCTATGCTTTCTCTTCTCTTCTCTTTCTCATTCTCATTCTCATTCTCATTCTAGTTTTGTTGTTCTGTGCTATTCTATTCTATTCTATTCTATTCTATTCTATTCTATTCTATTCTATTCTATTCACATTACTGCTGCGGAGGTTTGTACGTTCCTCAGCCTTGGCGGCTCTATCATGTTCTATATTTATCAGCAACTCCATAAAATGTAGCCTATACTCTTATTTCTATCGAAAAACAGCCCATCTCATCCCTTAGAATCTTATTCAGATCGCCCCTCTTTCCGGGACCTCCCAACGTCACTCAGCCTTCCGTTCCAACAAAAATCCACATTCAGCTTCCTCGGCAAATTAATCCTCCCTTCTATATAGTTTGTGCTCCATTTTTTTTTCTTCCCCCTCCCCTCCACAGTGGTATCTTCTCTACAGGAATTGGGTTGTAAGAGCTCTGGAGCTGAGACCTGCCCATGTCACCTTGGAAAACACCACACATTTAAAACCAACCAGCACCCCATAATAAGTCACTGGAATGACCGCACAAATCCTGGGACCAGGTTCCAAGTCTGATTAAGTTTTGCTACCTATCCTTCGCCCTTTGAGACCAATGGCACCCCCTATGGGGTGCTCTCAACCACCACCAATGATCACCGTGTCCCCATGCCATGCAGCTTTCCCCATGCCTAGTTTGTTACTTACAGTTGCCACATACTCGGCCTTCGTGCCATTCCTGGACTGGTTCGGCCCAACAGCTCCTGCCCCTGGCTCCATATTCGCTTCCCGTCTTGGCGAAATTGCCCATTTGGGGACCATAGTACATGCCTTGGGCGCCCAGTCCATTGAATCCCCCAACATGGGAGTAGCCGGAGAGGAGGATGTTATTTGGAGGAGCCACCGGTCTGCTGAGGATGTCACTGATGCCGTGCGGTGTGCCAGACGCCAACTGGGCACTGAGTCCAGGAGGACTGAGTTTGTAAAAGGAGTTTTGCATTGAATACTGGCACATGGGGGTTTTCACTTCCGCGAACGGGGACAGGGGAGGGCCGTTGAGGAGAAATGTCCCCTGCAGGTTGGAGTCCATAGCTCGACCGCTTGCTGGCAAAGGCGCCTACCGAGGAGTGCCACTTCTACGCTTCCCAAGGCGCTTGGCTCGTTGGCAATGCCATCCCGAGGCCCTAGGAATGTCCACCAGCGGTTCTTTCTGGAAAGCCCTTTTGCTGGGATCAAGGCAGGTGGGACCCCCGAGCTGCACTGCTGGCCGAGGCAACAGTGACCCAAGTCCATGAGTTTCCTGCAAATTCTGAAACCAAGACTGAGTGACTGACTGGCCAACACGCTGAACTTCAAAGGAAGCTCCCTCTCCTCTGATAAAAGACTGGGCTGATTAGAATATCAGCCCTCGGATAGGTTGGAGGCCTTGGGTTCTCCCATTTCTCATTGGGCTCCGTTTGAGCGCAGGACCTGGATTGGCTGCTCGGAGATAAATGGCCCTTTGAGAGCTCCACGGTCAACACCAGAACCTTAACACATGGCTAATAATGCTGGCAGGAGGGAGGAGAAAAAGATAGAGGAGGCTGCCTTTGCTTTGGGGGGGTGATGGATGGAGTGAGAGAGGAGAGAGAGAGAGAGAGAAAGACAAAGAGAGGAAGAAAAAGAAAGAAGAGAGCGGGAGAGAGGGAAAGAAAGAAGGAAGGAAGGAAAGAAAGATAAAGAAAAAGAAAGAAACAACAAATGAAAAAGAGGAGAGGGGGAGAGGGGGAGAGAGAGAGAAGGAAGGAAAGAAAGGAAAAGAAAGAAGAGAGAGGGAGAGAGGGAAAGAAAGAAGGATGGAAAGAAAGAAAAAGAAAGAAAGAATGAAAGAAGAAATGAAAAAGAAGAGAGGGGGAGAGGGAGAAAGAGAGAGAGAGAGAAGGAAGGAAGGAAAGAAAGAAGAGAGAGGGGGAGAGGGGAGAGAGAGAAGGAAAGAAAGAAAGATGAGAGAGAGAAGAAAAAGAAAAAGAAAGACAGGTGGAGAGAGAGAGGGAGGGAGAGAGGGAAAGAAAAAAGGAAGGAAGAAGGAAGGAAGGAAGGAAGGAAGGAAGGAAGGAAGGAAGGAAGGAAGGAAGGAAGGAAGGAAGAAAGAAAGAAAGAAAGAAAGAAAGAAGAGAGAGGGGGAAAGGAAGGAAGGGAGGGAGGGAGGGAGGGAGGGAGAGAGAGAGAGAGAGAGAGAGAGAGAGAGAGAGAGAGAGAGAGAGAGAGAGAGAGAGAGAGAGAGAGATCAACCAAAGGAAATCTAGACAGAGAGCCCAACTTTACAATTTAGTAGCATACAACCTCCTAACATGATGCCTGTAGGAGAAGACCTTGAGATAGAAAATACAGATGCTTTTTTTTTTTTTACAGTAAAGCCAGCTGAAGTTCCAGGAGGACCAGACAAGTTGGATCCTTGGGGTTCCAGCCCTCCAGGAAGAGGTGGAGGAAAGAGAAGAAATGGGGTAAGAGCAGTCTTACTTTCCTGCCTGAATAGATTTCTGATGAATAGATGGATGGATGGGATAGAGGGATGGATGGATGGATGGGATAGATGGATGAATGGGATAGAGGGATGAACGAATAGATGGATGGATGGGATAGAGGGATGGATGGATGGATGGTTGGTTGGGTGGGATGGATGGATGGATGGATGGATGGGATAGATGGATGAATAGATGGATGGATGGGATAGAGGGATGGATGGATGGATGGTTGGTTGGGTGGGATGGATGGATGGATGGATGGATGGGATAGATGGATGAATAGATGGATGGATGGGATAGAGGGATGGATGGATGGATGGTTGGGTGGGTGGGATGGATGGATGGATGGATGGGATAGATGGATGAATAGATGAATGGATGGGATAGAGGGATGGATGGATGGATGGATGGATGGATGGATGGGTGGGTGGGATGGATGGATGGATGGATGGATGGATGGATGGGATAGATGGATGAATAGATGGATGGACGAATAGATGGATGGATGGGATAGAGGGATGGATGGATGGATGGATGGGTGGGAGGGTGGGATGGATGGATGGATGGGATAGATGGATGAATAGATGGATGGATGGGATAGAGGGATGGATGGATGGATGATCTAAGCACAAAATAACCAGATAGTTTTGGGGCGACAGCCACCAGACTAATTCTTTCTGATGTATGAAGCAGTCATGATCATCTAAGATGTGGGTCTGTTTGATCAGATCAAGGACCACTTCTGGATCTACATCCTCGGATGAAGAGCACCACAATGCTGCCAGAAAATGAAGCTTCTTGACAGCTAAAAGGAAAGAAATGAAAATGCAATGCCCCAGAACTTTTACACACACACACACACACACACACACACACACACACACACACACACACAGACAAAGAAGGACACTACTAGGACTTTACTCCCTCTTTTAAACAAATACCATCCTTTGCCAACCCTAGGAAAGCTTTCGCTCCTAACCTTACTTCTCCTCACTTCCCCCTCCCCCGGTTAACGTGACCCCCGAAAGTGCCAACAGCGCCCAAGCTTGGTTGAGAAAAACAGACACACACCCCAGATACCCAGGCAAGTCAAAAAAGCAGCAGAGGCGACACCAGAGTGGTGTTGATTTATTTATTAACTTGGATTCTGGTAGCTGGTGGAGACGGAGGATGGTTCTATACACTGGAATTGGGGATGGAGGGAAGACAAGATGGAGCCAAAAGGCTCAAATTTCCATAACAATAAAAAAGAAAGTAAAAGTAATCCCAAAACTTCTAAAAAGCATCTAGAGTGCAGACACTGGCAGCATTCTCTAGGCATTGCCCTCCTTGACAGCGCCAACTAGCGATCGGCGGGCAAAAGCGGCGCCCCCCGCAGGCAGGCGAGAGGGACGCAGTTCACAGCTCAATTTTTTTTGTTTTTAAATTTTCTATGCACTACTGGAGGCCAAAAGCATGGGGGCGGAGGGCAGGGGTGGGTGGGTAGGTGGGTGTGGGTGGGAAGGCCCACGCCGGAATCTAGGGCGATGCCGTGTCAGCAATTTGGTGGGGGTGGGCAGGCCATACAGGCTGCAAATCAAGGTGATGGGAGGGTGAGGTGGGGTACGAGGAAGTTTGTTCCTTGCACGTCTGGATAGCGACAGTTAGTCTCCCTGGGGAGATGCCTGGCATGGCTTTTAGCCTTTCCTCCAACGTTCACTGCCTTCCTGCCTTTCCCCCCAACCTCCCACCCCCACCCCACAAGCACTTCCTCCTCCTGGTTTGCTCTACCTGGGCAGGGCCAACGTGGCAGGGTCCCAGACGCAGGGGCCGAGAAAGTGGCGCTGCAGTCGGGGAAGAGTGCCATGCTGCCACGGGGTGACCACAGAGGAGGGTCAAGGAATCCAAGATGGTCCATGCTTCCTCTTGATCATCCCCTTGACTGCTGGGTTATCCCCTGTGCCCACCCGCCCTCAACCCACGTGCCCCTTGTATCCCTTGGGGGCCTCCAAATGTTGACGCAGAAGTCAAAGGAGCCGCCTATTGCTCGGGACAGTTGTCCCAAGAGTGTAGCTTGTTGGTGGAGGAGGAGGAGTTCTCCCAAGCATTGGGGGCAGCCAATCTTGATGGTGGGGGTGGGGGGGATGGAAGAAAAAGGAGGAAGAGGAGGAGGAAGAGGAGGAACATCACTTCCTCCATGCCAGGTCTGATCAAGGAAGTTGCTGGCGGGGGAGGAGGGGGAAAGGGGGGCAAGTGGGAAGGAATTCAGTTCCCCCCAGCTAGGACTGGTCCAAGAAGTGTTGGCAGGATGCCACGTCTGTGCTGAGTGAGGAGGCCCCCTGGGGTCCTCCCGTACGGAAGTGCAGGCAAGGGTACCACGCTGCCCTTCTCCTGAGCAACAGATTGTGCTGGGTGGAGCCAAGCATCGGCGCACACGGGCGGTTGCACACTTCCAGCCCGGGGCCAAATTGCGGGAAGGCGCCGCGATGCGCACCCTTGGTGGTGTGCCTCAGTAGAGGCTCATGAACTAGCCCTTCTTCTTCTCCTCCTTCTTCCTTTCCCACCCGTCTCTAAAACCACCACTCTGCGTGTGTTGGGCGTGAGTGGGTGTGGGCACGCCTGTGTGCATGTGTGTATGGGTTCCAAGGAGATCGGGAGGAGGCGGGGAGACCTTCCCGATTCGAAGACATTCTGATTCTCCCCTCGTCTCTCGTTTTTCCTTCCCAAAGGGCTGGCTGCCTGCGGACGCTTCCAAGGATTGGAGCCGAACGCCGTTTTCTGCCGAACGCCTCGGTCGTCGGTGTTTGCATAGTAAGTAATCTGTCCATATTCTATTATACATGAGATCTCAGCATTTATCCAAGTCACGCTTTCCATCCCAACCTTGGGAAGAACCACTGGGCAGAGTAGCCAGAAGGGCTCCAGCGAGAAGCCTTCTGGGGTTCCGGATGGATAGATGGAGAGCTGAGCAGAGAGGCAACCCGAAGGGCTGAGCTGGGGAGGATGGGATGGCGAGTGATCTCCGTCCAGCTTACTCCTTCTTCCCCAGGAGGCCAAGGCACCACGTCAAAAGAAGGGGCTTTGGAAAGAAGGCCCCCGCCACGCACACGCAAAACACACAAAACACAATTTTTTGCATCCGTTTTTTTCCTTCTCCTGGGGAATTGTCCCGGCCCCCTCTCCTCTTGAAGTCAGGAGAAAGAACTGTAGCTCATGCGTCGGCAGTCGGTCGGTCATGCGGATTAAGACGGTAAAGTTATGTCTCTTACGGAAATCATGCCATTTAACCTAAAGAATCGCAGACAGACAGCCCTGCCTCTGGAAGCTCGTTGCTCCACTCGCCTGGCCGCATGGAGAGGAACGAGGAGAGTGGAGGTTCAGTGGATGGGTGTTGAGGTGAGGCCCTGGAGGAAGAAAGAAAGAAAGAAGGGAGGGAGGAAGAGGAGAGGCTGGTACCGTCATTCACAAAAGAGCCCTTAGCAATAGCCCTTAGACTTATATACCGCTTCACAGTGCTTTCCAGCCCTCTCTAAGCAGTTTACAGAGTCAGCCTCTTGCCCCCAACAATTTGGGTCCTCATTTTACCCATCTTGGAAGGATGGAAGGCTGAGTCAACTTTGAGCCGGTCAGGATCGAACTCCTGGCAGTGGGCAGAGTTAACCTGCAATACTACATTCTAACCTCTGTGGTACCAGGAAAGAGAAGGAGAAAGGGAATAAGAGAAGGAAGGAAGGAAGGAAGGAAGGAAGGAAGGAAGGAAGGAAGGAAGGAAGGAAGGAAGGAAGGAAGGAAGGAAGGAATAGCAATAGCATTTAGACTTATATACCGCTTTACAGTGCTTTGCAGCCTTCTCTAAGTGGTTTACAGAGTCAGCCTATGGCCCCCAACAATTTGGCTCCTCATTTTACCGACCTCGGAAGGACGAAAGGCTGAGTCAACCTTGAACCTGGTAAGATTCGACCTGCCGAATTGCAGTCAGCCAGCAGTCAGCAGAAGTAGCCTGCAGTACTGCACTCTAATCACTGTGCCACCGCGGCTGCACCCCCTGCTAAGAAGTCTGATCTACCAATCTACCGACTTCTTCAAGTGAAAAGAAGGACCAGGGGTGACACGACAACGGCGTTCCAATATTTGTGGGGCTGCCACGAAGAAGAGGGGGGAGGTATAAGATCCCCATCCAGGCCCCCACAGCAAGGCACAGTAGCAGCAAGCAGGAACACACCCAAATCCAGGACCAAAAATGTTGCCAATGCTTACGGTGCAATTGAAAGCTGCATTCGAACCAGGAGCCCGTTTTTCTGGGCTTCCACAGCGCATGGTGCTCCCACCCTAACTATAAACAGGCTGGCTTGGTCCTACACACCAGCTCCCATCCAGTGGTGAAATCCTCCGAGGTTTGCCACTGGTTCACTGCGCGCGCATGCACAGTGCATACCAGGTGGGTTCTAAAATTTTTTACTACTGGTTCTGTGGGTGTGGCTTATTTTGTGGGCATGGCTTGGTGGGGGGGTAATGTGACTGTGTGGGCATGGCCAGCTTTTTTTTTTTTTTTACTTTTAAAAGCAGTTTTTCTACAACCTTAAGAGGTTGCAGAAAAAAATGCTTTTAAAAGCCTCTGATGATCAGGCAACTCATCTGGGGTCGCCAAAAGCTTTTAAAGGCTTTTTTTCCCCCTACAACCTCTTCAGCCGAAGAGGTTGCAGAAAAAATGCTTTTAAAAGCCTCTGATGATCCCAGCTGAGCCGCAAGATCATCAGAGGCTTTTTTTTTTACTTTTAAAAGCAGTTTTTCTACAACCTTAAGAGGTTACAGAAAAAAATGCTTTTAAAAGCCTCTGAGGATCAGGCAACTCAGCTGGGAACACCAGAGGCTTTTAAAGGCTTTCCCCCCCCTACAACCTCTCCGACGATCCCAGCTGAGCCGTGTGATCATTAGAGGCTTTTTTTTTTTTTTTACTTTTAAAAGCATTTTTTCGGCCGAAGAGGTTGTAGAAAAAAATGCTTTTAAAAGTAAAAAAAAAAAGCCTCTGACGATGTGGGTGGGGTAAGCAAACGGCAAGCGGGCCGGGGACCGGTTCAGGGGTGTGGCCAGCCAATGTTATTACCGGTTCTCTGAACTGCTACAAATTTTTACTACCGGTTCTTGTGAACCGGTGCGAACCGGGAGCAATCCACCACTGGTGCACATCAAACGCACGCATGCGCACCACAGGCGCTACTACACAGCTCAGAAAAAGGAGGCTTAAAAAGGTAAGTAGAACAGCCAGGGGGGGGAAAGCTGTGCCGCGCGATTTAGATTTGCTAGAATTTCCTGCTTTCTAGCGAATATATATCGCTGAATATATATCGCTGAACTGGGGAGCTCTCACTCTCCAAGCCCCTGGCTTTGTTCCAGGAGCTTTCGGGGAGCTCTACTCACCCCCACTGGCTCTCCTCTCCTTCTTCTCCCGAAGGAGAGTTTTTTCAAACCACCGGACAGCTGTTTAGCGCTGTCAGGGCAGTTTTACGAGATCGCGAGGCTGGTGGTCTATGGAGACCGTCCACGACGTCCACGGAGCCAACCGGAAGCCCCGTACAACTGATTTTTTTTTTTTTACTACTGGTTTGCCCGAACCGCTGCGAACCGGTAGAATCCCACCACTGGCTCCATCAAACCTCTGAAGCCGGAGTGATGCAATAGGTGTACAAATGCATCAATTCGGTTTTTAATTGGCCTGAGGACACAAGGCCATTGTCCATGCATTACACAGCCAGAGAAGGAGTTTCTTGCCCGCTGTTCTATATAGGACAAGCCCCAATTTAGGAGCCAGTCTTTCGAAGGGGGGGAAAAAAAGCAAAGAGAATACTCAATACGGCACAGACGCAGCCATGCTGCCAAGCCACCCCGCCCCCACCAAAAGGCCCTGGGACGTCCCAACAAAAACCTAGGAAGCTCACGTTCTCCATCGAAAGGGCTCTTCAGAAAGGGAGACCTTTAGTCTGAACAAGCTCCCCATCACAGAAACCCACCCACCCATCGCAACCCAAGGGCCGTTTCAGATTGTAGCGAGAGGAAAAACACTCAAAACGAACGCCAATTCTTTTTGCACAAAGACAGAATGCCAGCCTCAGCTGTGGCGCAGAGTTGCTGGAAGCAGGCTAGCGTTGGGGGGGTGGGGAAAGGAGGGGGGAGGCATTTCTAGATTGGTTTGATGGCGCAGTTTTGCATGCAATGCACAAATGATTGGTTGAAGTTGGCAAGGGGCAAGAAAAGCCCAGCTGACTTTCATGCCTATGTCTCTAGCCTGGTGCCTTAACCACTAGGCAAATCATGCCTTTTCCTACATGACCCTAGAAGTGTGCTGGCGAACCTATGGCATGCATGCCACAGGTGGCACACAGAGCCATTATCTATGGGCACACGAGCAGTGCCCTAGCTTAACTCCAGCGCGCATGCGCACGCCGGCCAGCTAATTTTGGGCCTTCCGGGAAGTCAGGAAATGGGCTGTTTCTGGTCTCCACAGGGCCTCTGGGGGATGGGGAAGGCTGTTTTTGCCCTCCCCAGTCGCCAAGTCTGGGAAGCCTGGGGAGGGCAAAAAACAGACCTACCTGGCCCACCGTGCCATCACATGCCAAAAGCGGGGGAAGCGCAGGGGGGAGTCACATGCGAATGTGCGGGGGGCCAGGTGGGGGGCCAGCTAATTTTCGGGCCTTCTGGGCCCACCAGAAGTTGGGAAACTGGCCATTTCCGGGCTCCGGAGGGCTTGGGGTGGGGAGGCTGTTTTTTCCCTCCCTAGGCTCCAAGAAAGCCTCTGGGTGTGGGCACACACGTGTGTGACCCCCCGCCCTCCCCCCACTTTTGGCACACGACGGCAAAAAGGTCAGCCATCACTGCCCTAGAAGTGAGTGGTGCACCTCATTTATTAACAGATTAACAGAGTTGGAAGGGACCTTGTAAGTCATCTAGTCCAACCCCCTGCCCAAGCAGGAGACCCTACACCACTTCTGACAGATAGCAGTCCAGTCTCTTCTTGAAAGCTTCCAGGGATGAAGCTCCCACAACTTCTGAAGGCAACTTCTGTTCCGTGGGTTGATTGTTCTCACTGTCAGAAAATTCCTCCTTATTTCCAGGTTGAATCTCTCCTTGATCAGTTTCCATCCGTTGTTTCTTGTCTGGCCTTTGGGGGCTTCGGAAAATAACCTGATCCCCCCTCCTCTCTGTGGCAGCCCCTCAAATATTGGAAGATGCTATCCTGTCTCCCCTGGTCCTTCTCTTCACTAGACTAGCCAGGCCCAGTTCCTGCAATCGTTTGTCCTATTTTTTATCCTCCAGTCCCCTAATTATCCTTGTTGCTCTTCTCTGCACTCTTTCTAGAGTATCTAGATTCCCCCCACCTCAACTATTAAACACTGCCCTCCCCTCCCTGCCAGTATTAAGAGCAAAGGGATGATTTACCTTCAA
Source organism: Pantherophis guttatus (assembly GCF_059756535.1). NCBI lineage: Eukaryota > Metazoa > Chordata > Lepidosauria > Squamata > Colubridae > Pantherophis > Pantherophis guttatus. The sequence goes on from NC_142071.1 coordinate 2,557,695, forward strand.
AGAAGCCACTGGAGGGGGAGGTCATTGTTTCCCCCTTTTCAGGCTGGCTCGTTTGACTATCTGAGCCCCCATCCTGCCCCCAAGCAGTTCCGATCTCGGGACACTCCCTTGATCCTCGTCCTGGGAGGGGGAAGACCGGCAAGAGAGAGCGCCAAGCAGGAGCCCGTCGCCAGCAAACCCACGGACAGGCGACAGAAGACGGAAGAGAGAGAGAGAGAGAGGCAGGGAGACAGAAGGAGAAGGCGTCAGAGGGCAAGACGGAGAATCCAGAATCCGAACCGAGTAAGGGAACAACGCTGGGCTCAAGACCATCGCAAGCAGGTTGGGGAAGGGGTGGCGGCTGCTCATCCTCTCCAGCCGTCGAGGGGCATGTTTGAAAAAAACCAGCCTCACATCCGGACCCCTGGACTGGAAGGGGCCCTCACGATAATCACCTCTTCGTGCGCCCGCCCGTCTTCGGTATCCAGTCGCCGGACCACTTTCCGAATAATCTGTAATCAGAGAGTCAAGAGATCAAGGGTGGGCGGGGGGTGGGAGCAGAGGTGGGTTTCAGCAGGTTCTGACCAGTTCTGGAGAACCGGCAGCGGAAATTTTGAGTAGTTCGGAGAACCGGTAGTAAAAATTCTGACTGGCCCCGCCCCCATCTATTCTCTGCCTCCCAAGTCCCAGCTGATTGGGAGGAAATAGGGATTTTGCAGTAACTTTCCCCTGGATTGGGGACGGAATGGAGATTTTACAGTATCCTTCTCCTGGAGTGGGGATGGAATGGAGATTTTACAGTATCCTTCTCCTGGAGTGGGGTGGGAATGGAGATTTTGCAGTAACTTTCCTCTGGATTGGGGACAGAATGGAGATTTTACAGTATCCTTCTCTGGAGTGGGGTGGGAATGGAGATTTTGCAGTATCCTTCCCCTGGATTGGGGACGGAATGGAGATTTTACAGTATCCTTCTCCTGGAGTGAGGTGGGAATGGAGATTTTGCAGTAACTTTCCCCTGGATTGGGGACGGAATGGAGATTTTACAGTATCCTTCTCCTGGAGTGGGGTGGGAATGGAGATTTTGCAGTATCCTTCCCCTGGATTGGGGATGGAATGGAGATTTTACAGTATCCTTCTCCTGGAGTGAGGTGGGAATGGAGATTTTGCAGTATCCTTCCCCTGGATTGGGGATGGAATGGAGATTTTACAGTATCCTTCCCCTGCCATGCCCATCAAGCCACGCCCACCAAGCCAAGCCTACCAAGCCACACCCACAGAACCGCTAGTAAAAAAATTTGAAACCCACCAATGGGTGGGAGGCAGCAAGGAACCAGGCTCTTTCAAACTTTAAGGGAACCTTTGAGATGTCCGGATTTTAACTCCCAATGTCTATGGAGAGTCTCAATTGTCCAGGGTCATAGTTGTCCCAAATGTGCTTTTCCAAAAGGCAACTGGACATTCTTGGGTTGTTGTATTTATTTATTTATTTATTTGCCCTTGAAAACGTTTCACTTCTCATCCAAGGAGCTTCTTCGGTTTGTTTTGTTTTGTTTGTTTTATTAGATTTATATACCACCCTACTCCCGAAGGACTCATGTCAGTGAACGGGCACACAATAAAATACATAGATACAAAAGTTAAAAAACATAATTAAAACCAGATTAAATAATTTAGCCCGGGACAATTAAAAATCCCAATAATTGAAAACAGATTAAAATTTTCGATTTAAAAGAATTTTAAATTCTTTTTAAATTCTCGGAAGAAGCTTCACGGATGAGAAGGGAGATGTTTTCAAGGGGAAAAGGAAAAAAAAAAAAGGAAGAAAGTCCTATGCTCAAAATTGGAAAAATGGAAAGATACCTTCTGAGTTATCTGAGGAGCTGCCCCCCAAAAAAGAAGGGATCAACTTATTATCCAAAGCACCTGAGGGCAAGGCAAGAAATAATGGACGGAAACTAATCAAGGAGAGAAGCAACCTAGAACTGAAAAGACACTTCCCAACAGTGAGAACAATTAACAATTGGAGCAGAAGTTGCCTTCAGAAGTTGTAGGTGCTCTTTTTCAGAAGAGACCGGACAGCCATTTGTCCAGAATGCTACAGCATCTCCTGCTTGAGTAGAGGGTTGGACTTTATGATCTCCAAGGTCCCATCCAACTCTGCTATTCTGTTATATTCTGTTATCTTCCCTTTTTTTTTTGCGATAGGCTCACCTTCTTGGTGATAATGTTGCCTTGCTCATCGGTGAATTGTTCTTCGGTCACTTGTTCTCCAGGGATATCCAATATTTCGTTACCCTGGGAGGGGGAAAAAAAAAAACCACAAGAAAAGCAGAGATCCACTTGAGATCAGGATATCTTCTCCTCTGCCCTCTGTGCCATGTACACAGCTGGGCTCTTCCAATAATTACGTTCGTTTGTTTCATTCGTGTCAGAAACATCGCAATTAAAATAAGGCATTATCGTACAGCATACGGTAGTGGCCAAAATTGTGGAAACCTTTTGGGGAAAGTGTATTTTCGGAAACTAGCTAATAACACCACTTTTTTTTTCTTTTGGAGTCGTACCATAAAATTATATATCAATGGAAAGATAATTTAAGGAGCCTGAGTGGCGTAGGAGGCTAATGCCTCCTACTAAGGCAGCATTTAACATCCAGCTGCCTGCAATTACTGCGAGTTCAATTCTCACCAGGCTCAAGGTCAACTCAGCCTTCCATCCTTTCTAAGGTGGGTAAAATGAGGACCCGGTTTGTGGGGGCAATAAGCTGACTTTGTATAAAATATACAAAAGTATGAAGGCTATTGCTTAATGCATTGTAAGCCGCCCTGAGTCTCCGGAGAATGGTGGCATATAAAAATAAATAAAAATAAAAAATAAAATAAATTAATCAAGAATGTAACGCAATAACTTTTAGGAAGGATTTGCTATTAGACTAGCAGTTACATTAGAAAGAAGAAAAGTGAAACACGTAGAAAAAACGAGAGATACAAAAATGATCACCATGTCAGTTAATACTTAGTGGAGTAACCTTTAGCATGAATTACGGCCTTACAACGTCTTCCCATGGAGTGAGCCAAGTCTTTGAGTTCTGCAGCTGTTCTAATGTGAAACCAAGATTGAATGATGGTGTCTATTAATTCAGTTTTATTGCTGGGTCACTTCTAACTAACAAGTTTCGCCATCGATTTTCAATGGGGTTAAGGTCTGGGCTATTCTCAGGCCATTCCAGCAGTGGAATAGGATTAACTCCCAAAAAAAGTGGTGTTATTAACCAACAAACCTCAAATACACTTTTCATACAGCCCCAATTCAGGAGCCTTCTCAGGCCATCGCTTTTGCAGCAAACTATTTTTTATTTTATTTTTTTACATTGAATCGATATTTACCGACAAAGAACTAAAGCATAGATCTATTTCAAGCTATTTAGCACCCGTCATTTAGCTTGCCGTACCCTTTCTGGGATTCGAACCCGTACAACATAACATTTAAAAGATCAAATGCAAAATGAAAACATTTACCCTGTTTCCCCTAAAATAAGACATCCCTTGATAATAAGCCCAATCGGGCTTTTGAGTGCATGCACTAAAATAAGCTCCCCGCTTGAAAATAAGACCTCCCCAAAAATATGTGCAGCCGGTCCCCATTTCTTCCGGTTTCCTCCACTCGCCCCAAAATAATATGACCTCCCCGAAAATAAGGCCAAGCACTTATTTCGGGGGTTCAAAAAAATATAAGACAGGGTCTTATCTTCGGGTAAACACGGGTACCAGTGAAATAAATCTTGCCCAGAAACTAGCACTTCCTCTTATGTCCAAAAGTCAGATTCCCTGTCCAGATAAAGTCAGATAAATGCCAGGTTCCAGGCCGAACGATGCTTTTTCACCAGTTGGCCAAGCTCAACGGGGCTACTACGGAATCTTTTTTTTAAAAAAAGTTTTTTATTTTTATTTCTCATAAACACATTTACATGTACAGTCATTTCCATCATTTTTCATTCATCTTTTCTTTTAACTTTCATTTTTACTTTTTCTGGGCTGCTCTTTTACCCTTTACCTTTACTCCAACTTTTCTTCTTCTCCTCCCCTTCTCTTCCTTCCTGTTTCTCCTACTTCCTTCGTTCTTCCTCTCCTTCTCTTTCCCACTTCCCTTTCTCTTCCCCCACTCCTCTCTTCTTCCCCCTTTTCTAGCCTTCCCTTCTACTCCCTTCTCTTTCCCCTCCCTTTTCTTCCTCTCCTTTTCCCTTTCTTCTTTCTCCTCTCCTCTCTTCTCCCTTCCTCTCTCTACTCCTTCCCCTCTCTCTTCCTTCCTCTTTCTCCTCCTACTTCCTTCGTTCTTCCTCTCCTTCTCTTTCCTACTTCCCTTTCTCTTCCCCCACTCCTCTCTTCTTCTCTCCTTCTAACCTTCTCTTCTGTTCCTCTTTCCTCTTCCTTTTCTTCCTCTCTTTTTCCCTTTCTTCTTTCTCTCTCTCTCCTCTCCTCTCTTCTCCCTTCCTCTCTCTCTACTCCTTCCCCTCTCTCCTGTTTTTATTCATATTTCTTTTCTCACCTAACTCCAGAATCTTTGACAGGCACCCAAAAGCTAAGAAGAACGCCTCCTCCATCCGTTTGGGCATAGATTTTAAACTGATTTTAATTTGAACTTTTAATTTTAGACTGTTTTAATGTGCCATTGTGCATTTGATTGTTGTGAGCCGCCCTGAGTCCATTGGAGATAGGGCGGCATATAAGTCGCATTAAACTAAAACTAAACTAAACCTCCGTCCCAGGTCCGTCGCCCACCCACCACGCACGAAGGAGGGCTACCTGGACGAAGAGACGTCTGCGCACC
>NC_142071.1:2567500-2655000 GCF_059756535.1 Pantherophis guttatus
AGACTTGTGGACTTCAACTCCCAGGCTGGGGAGTTCTGGGAGTTGAAGTCCGCAAGTCTTAAAGTTGCCAAGGTTGGAGATCCCTGCTCTGGATGGTGTCGGTCAACCTTGGCGACTTTAAGAGGTGTGGGCTTCCAACTCCCAGAACTCCCCAGCCTGGGGAACTCTGGGAGTTGAAGTCCACCTGTCTTAAATCACGCTGGCTGGGGAATTCTGGGAGTTGAAGTCCATTTCTCTTAAATCACACTGTCTGGGGAATTCTGGGAGTTGAAGTCCATTTCTCTTAAAGCACATTGGCTGGGGAATTCTGGGAGTTGAAGTCCACCATCTTAAATCACACTGTCTGGGGAATTCTGGGAGTTGAAGTCCATTTCTCTTAAAGCACATTGGCTGGGGAATTCTGGGAGTTGAAGTCCACCATCTTAAATCACACTGTCTGGGGAATTCTGAGAGTTGAAGTCCATTTCTCTTAAAGCACATTGGCTGGGGAATTCTGGGAGTTGAAGTCCACCATCTTAAATCACACTGGCTGGGGAATTCTGGGAGTTGAAGTCCATTTCTCTTAAAGCACATTGGCTGGGGAATTCTGGGAGTTGAAGTCCACCATCTTAAATCACACTGGCTGGGGAATTCTGGGAGTTGAAGTCCACAAGTCTTAAAGTTGCCAAGGTTGGAGATCCCTGCTCTGGATGGTGTCAGTCAACCTTGGCGACTTTAAGAGGTGTGGACTTCCAACTTCCCAGAACTCCCCAGCCTGGGGAACTCTGGGAGTTGAAGTCCACACGTCTTAAAGTCGCCAAGGTTGAGAAACAAGGCTCCGGGTATGGAAATTGTGCTGCGTATTCAAAGAGTCTCTCCATCCCAACCTGTTTGATTGGCGCTTCCTCAACCCAGCACCATGGATCCATCTGGGTAAGGGGAGTAAAATTGCACCCGGGGAGGGGGAAGAAAAGGGAGAGGAGAGGGGCACTTGCTCTCGTTCAGAGACCACCAGCTTTCGAAGGGGAGCCAGGAATGCAAGGTGGATCTCATGCTAACTTTAACTCTTCACGTCAAACTTCTCCCAATCTGAGTATGGGTGAGGGACTTCAATGCCCAGAACTCCTAAGAGCCAATTTGCAAGCTGAGGATTCTGGGATAAAGCCTATGTATCGGGCATGGGGGCAGAGTCAGGAAGTTGGCTCTGCATAGAGTTAAGGCAACAATCGAAGCATTGTTTGTCATTTCTATGGAAATATGAAGAAATAAAAAGGGGGGAAAATTACCCCCAGATCCTTTCAATGCTGAAATCCCATGGCTGCTTCTTGTCCTTGGACTAGGGGTGACATGACACTAGTATTCCAGTATCTGAGAGGCTGCCACAAAGAAGAGGGGCTCAACATTTTCCAAAGCACCAGAAGGCAAGACAAGAAACTATTTGTCTGTCTGTCTGTCTGTCTGTCATCTAGCTACCTACCCACCTACCTACCTATTTCTTATCTATCTATCTATCTATCTATCTATCTATCTATCTATCTATCTATCATCTATATATATATATATCGATCATCTCTATCTATCTATCTATCTATCTATCATCTATATATATATATCAATCATATCTATCTATCTATCTCTATCTATCTCTATCTATCAATCATCTATCTATCATCTATATCTATCTCTATCTCTCTATCTCTATCTATCTATCAATCAATCTATCCATCTTTCTATCTATCATCTATCTATCATCTATATCTATCTATCATCTATATCTATATGTATATATATATATATAATCATCTATCTATCTATCATGTATATCTATATATCTATCAATCAATCTATATCATCTATATCTATCAATCTATATCATCTATATCTATCTATCTAACATCTATATCTTTGTATCTATCTATCTATCATCTATATCTTTGTATCTATCTATCTATCATCTATCTAAATATCTATCATCTATATCTATCTATCTATTTATCTATCAATTTATCATCTATATCTATCTATATCATCTATATCTCTCTATCATCTATCTAAATATCTCTCTATCATCTATATCTATCATCTATCTATCTCTATCTATCTATCTCTATCTATCTATCTCTAACTATCTATCTATCAATCATCTATCTATCATCTCTATCTATCTATATCTATCTATCTATCTCTATCTATCAATCAATCTATCCATCTATCTATCATCTATCTATCATCTATATCTATCTATCTATCTCTATTTATCAATCATCTATCTATCATCTATATCTATCTATCATCTATATCTATATGTATCTATATATATATAATCATCTATCTATCTATCTATCTATCTATCTATCTATCATGTATATCTATATATCTATCAATCAATCTATATCATCTATATCTATCTATCTAACATCTATATCTTTGTATCTATCTATCTATCATCTATATCTTTGTATCTATCTATCTATCATCTATCTAAATATCTATCATCTATATCTATCTATCTATTTATCTATCAATTTATCATCTATATCTATCTATATCATCTATATCTCTCTATCATCTATCTAAATATCTCTCTATCATCTATATCTATCATCTATCTATCTCTATCTATCTATCTCTATCTATCTATCTCTAACTATCTATCTATCAATCATCTATCTATCATCTCTATCTATCTATATCTATCTATCTATCTCTATCTATCAATCAATCTATCCATCTATCTATCATCTATCTATCATCTATATCTATCTATCTATCTCTATTTATCAATCATCTATCTATCATCTATATCTATCTATCATCTATATCTATATGTATCTATATATATATAATCATCTATCTATCTATCTATCTATCTATCTATCTATCATGTATATCTATATATCTATCAATCAATCTATATCATCTATATCTATCTATCATCTATATCTTTGTATCTATCTATCTATCATCTATATCTATCTATCTATCTATCTATCATCTATCTATCATCTATCTAAATATCTATCTATATCTATCTATCTAAATATCTATTTATCTATCAATTTATCATCTATATCTATCTATATCATCTATATCTCTATCATCTATCTATCTATCTACCATCTATCTATCTATCTATGTATCTATCTATCTATCTATCTATCTATCTATCTATCTATCTATCTCTATATCTATCTATCTATCATCTATCTCTATCTATCATCTATCTAAATATCTATCATCTATCTATCTATCTATCTATCTATCTATCATCTATCAGAATTGTACAGTCTTGGGTTCCTGTTTACTAAACATTGCAAAGCAGCTGCCTCCAACTTTTCCTGGCCCAACCATTTCCATGGCCGAAAGGGCCATGAGGCATGCAGCCATCCAGGGTCACTCAATAGTGAGAGGGGCAACGTATAAATTTAATAAATAAATGCTTGCAGGTAATTATGGCCCCATCCAGAGAGCATGGGGGGGGGGTGGAAGCTCCTCTTTAACTACCCTGTCTAACTGTGGCCCTCTTTCAACCAAAAAGGACAGGCTGGTGCAGAAGGAGGGAGCTCTAACTTTGGCAAAGAGGAAGGGGTGAGCGAAGTATTAAGGGGGAGGGGCTTTCAGAAAAAGGGTTACGTGGTCTTGAGGAGGAGGAAAACGTGAGAAAGAAAGTCAAAATAACCGCCGCCTTGATTTTGCTTGGTAGAAGATGTTGCAGAGAGAAATCCAGTGCGTTTTTTTCAAAAGTTCTATCCTACAACAATAAATCACATTCCTGGAATCAGGAGTCCTTGATGCTCTCTGAGTTGGTGGTTTTCTTGCATTTCATTACCCAAACCAGGGGGTCTACAAACTTGGGAACTTTAAGACTTGTGGACTTCAACTCCCAGAATTCCTCAGCCAACATGGCTTCTCGGCTGAAGCATGGCTGGCTGAGGAATTCTGGGAGTTGGAAGTCCATAAGTCTTAAAAGTTCCCACGTTTGGAGACCCCTGACCCAAACCCTCAGTGCCAGGGCTGAGAAGAAGGACCATCCAGCACTGATGACGTTCCCTACTTTGGTAAGGAAACGTTTGCAAGGAAACCACCGAGCTCAGAGACCACCGAGGACCTCTCATATCAACCCTGAGCTACAAATATTGTCTTTTATGGATTCCAGGAACCTTCTGCAAGGGGCTGACCTCTGGTTAGTGCAGGGAAGCGGAAGAAGTTGGGTGTCCCTTTTCCCAAGGATTCAGTGTGAGTGTGACGATCGTTCCATGCAGCCAAGAAACAGAGCTGCCCAGCTGCAGCCAGATTTGGGTCTGTCCAGGTTCAGCTCAGGCATTGGGTTGTTAAGCTGCTGGAAGGCAAGGAAGGGAAGCAGTAGTAGCGCAGGAGGGTGGGGTTGGGGGTGGGCAAGGGGGTAGGGTGGATCCAGCAGGAAGATGCAAAGGGGAGAAAAGCCAGGCCAAGCGGGCAAACCATGCGCTAGTTAGTGAAGCCGCAGCTCTAGGACGGCTCAGACCACACGAGAGAGAGAGAGAGAGAGAGAGAGAACGAGACAGGCCGAGACAGTGGAGACAGGTGGCAGAGGAGGAGGAAGAAGGAGAAGGAGAAGAAGAGAGAGAGAGAGACAGGGTGAAGCCAGTGGTGCCATGTCGGGCACCTCCCAGCCAGCCAGCTTGGTACAACCAGCACCCCTTCTGGCAGGAGAGAAAGTGGGAGATCACACCAAGGAAGGAGGGACGAGGCAAGAGAAAGAATGGCAGTGCAGCAGAGAAGCTGGGTGCACCCCTCTTAATCGCATCAGAGCCTTGTGGGCTACCTTCGGTCTCCAGCGCCCACTAAAACCCGCTCCCGTCTCGATTCGCACCTGTGCAAGTTATCTTCCAAGGGACACCTGGATTGCAAACTCTTAGGTCCCTCGATAACCCATCAATCGCCCCTCGGTAACCCGTCAATCATTCCCAGCTCAACTTCGACGGCCCAAGGCCTGGTCTCTTAACCGTGGTGCAGCACCTTCATTCCCAAAGCATCTCATCGGCACAACGGTTTACCGGTTCTGTTTTGAAGCAGGGGCGAGCAAGTCAAATCCTACGGAGGGCGATGGCCACACACGTTTAAAGCCCAAGAGGACTGGTGCTCGATCCCCTGTTAAAACCCTCATGGCCAGTCTGATTGTTTTGATGCCACAGAGGTGCGTGTCTAATCTATCTTCCTTTAAGGCAGGGGTCTTCAAACTTGGCAGCTTTAAGACTTGTGGACTTCAACTCCCAGAATTCTCTGGCTGGAGAATTCTGGGAGTTGAAGTCCACAAGTCTTAAAGCTGCCAAGTTTGAAGACCTCTGCTTTAAGCCATTGTTTCTCAACCTTGGCAGCTTTAAGACATGTGGATGGATGGAGGGATGGATGGATGGGAAGTTCTGAGATTAGAGTGGAAGGTCTCGCATCTTCAAGCTGGTAAAGTTGAGAAACGTTGCTTGAAGCTATAAGGGAGAAAGAGAGAGGTGGTTGAACCTCCATTGACTAGGATCTGGCTATGAAATAAGGATGAACTCAGACACATACAGTAATGGCCAAAATCGTGGAGACCTTTTGGGAAAAGTGTGTTTTCTAAAACTAGCTAATAACACCACTTTTTTTGGGGGGGGGAGTCGTATCATAAAATTATATATCAATGGAAAGACAATTTAAGCAGGAATGTAATGCAATAACTTTTAGGAAGGATTAGAATAGCAGTTACAGGATAAAGAAGAAAAGCAAAACGCAGAAAAAACGGGATATACAAAAATTATCACCATGTCAGTTAATACTTCGTTGGCAGGGGTGAAATGTTCCCGGTTTGGACCGGGCGATGGAGGCTGGTGGTTTGGAGAACCGGTGGCGAAAAATCCCTGCCCACCTCCCCCGCCCCCCATGCCCAGCTGAGCCACGCATCATCAGAGGCTTTTTTTTTTAATTTTTGAAAGCATTTTTTCTACAGAAAAAATGCTTCTAAAAGTAAAAAAAAAAAAGCCTCTGATGATCGTGCGGCTCAGCTGGGATCGTCAGAGGCTTTTAAAAGCATTTTTTCTACAACCTCTTTGGCCAAAAAGATTGTAGAAAAAATGCTTTTAAAAGCCTCTGACGATCCCAGCTGAGCTGCCTGATCGGCAGAGGCTTTTTTTTTCTTTTAAAAGCCTCTGACGATCCCAGCTGAGTTGCCTGATCAACAGAGGCTTTTAAAAGAAAAAAAGCCTCTGCTGATCAGGCAACTCAGCTGGGATCGTCAGAGGCTTTTAAAAGCATTTTTTTTACAACCTCTTGGCCGAAGAGGTTGTAGAAAAAATGGTTTTAAAAGTAAAAAAAAAAAGTTGGCCACACCAACTCAGTCACATTACCCCCCCCCCAGCAACGCCCAAAGAACCGGTAGTAACAAATTTTAGATTTCACCACTGTTCGTTGGGTAACTTTTAGCATGAATTACGGCCTTACAACGTCTTCCCATGGAGTGAACCAAGTCTTTTAGTTCCGCAGCTGTTCTAATGTGAAACCAAGATTGAATGATGGCTTCTATTAACTGGGTTTTATTGCTTCTGACTAACAAGTTTCTTTAGTCGGCTCTATAGATTTTCAATTGGGTGAAGGTCTGGGCTATTCCCAGGCCATTCCAGCAGTGGAATAGGATTATCTTGAAACTCCCAAAAAAAGGGGTGTTATTAGCCATCAAACCTCAAAAATACACTTTTGGCCACTACTGTACTGGCCTCCAGATGGTGAGCGAGATTATTCCTTTGCCAAGCGTTCGTTATTAGATCCAGAATGAGAAGGAAAGGAGGACTGCGATCACAGGAGGCAACACCTGAAGCTGGTAGAAGAGAGCAGATCTGGGACTCACCATTTATCTGGGAGGGAGACCCAGAATAGTCTCTGTGCCGGTAGCGCTTGTCACTCTTCAGACTGTGGCTCTGTCGCCCAGAACCTTCCAGCATGTTGATAATTTCGCTACGGTCAATGTTGCGAAGGGCTGCGTAAAGGCTCTCCACTGGACAAAGGACAAGGAAGAACAGGTTAGGAACAGGAAATCAGAGCTAGACCTAAAGCCAAGTGGAGCCTTGCCCAAACCATGGTGGAAACACCCATTCAAACACAGTTTGATTTTATTATGGTCCTTTAATAGGAATGGTGACCTCCTTTCTCTAAAATGAAACTTTGACCTTGGTTTTGTTGATTAGAAAGATTTGGTGTTATAGGGATGGCTAGTTATATATTAATGTGTAAAAGCAAAAAGCTGAGGTTGGAACGTGTTTATCTAATACTGTGCTAAGAAGAGTTGGAAGTCAATGCCCCCTTTTCTTTCTTTTTCTCTTCCCCCTTGTATTCCACACCCCCTATTCTCCATTCCCTTTTCCACCCTTAATTTCCTTTTTTTTTTCTTTGTATTTTATATAATAAAATAAAAGTGATAAATGTAAAGGAATGCTCAGCTTCTTTTGTGTCAACCCATATACTTTTTGTCCTTGCTTGGTAAAGTAATTCCATGAGTTATAAGCATGCAAAGAAGAAAAAAGAATCAAAAGAGAGGGATCCTTGAACTAATTTCTTATGATCTAAACGCTTTACCATTTTAGATAGCCCTGAGGTTTGAACATCAATCATCTATCTATCTGTAGATATAGATATAGATATAGATATAGATATAGATATAGATATAGATATAGATATAGATATAGATATAGATATAGATATAGATATAGATAAAGAATGTATGCATGTATATTTGTTCCAGCATAACTCTGGAACAGCTCGAGAAATTTCAACCAAACTTGGTACACAGATGACTTACCCTATGTAAACAAATACTGGATGGCGGGGTGGGGGTAGGACACCCCTGGTGTGTGTGTGTGTGTGTGTGTGTGTATGTGTTCCAGCATAACTGTGGAATGCCTGAGCCGTTAAGGAAGCAAGTGCAGCATCCTAGAGTGGCAATTGTTTGTGATGTCAGTTCCTTCACAGCTTCCTCTGGAAAGCCAGCCGTGACATTGTCCCTCCAGTGGACCAATGGGGAAGTGCCTGATGGATTTGGGGCAAAGTGTCAGGATCATCGACAGGGCGGGAAAGAGGAGCGTATGGGAGGGGGGAGAGGGCAGGGATGATGGACATGGGAGTTGGGGGAAGAAAGGCCCCTCCCAATGGCTCCCTGTCAGACAAACGCTTCGACGTCTATAAATACCTGGGCAACGCCGAGTTATCAGCTAGTTTTTTTATAAAATCAAGGGACAGGAGATACCCTTGGGCAAAGAAGTAAGTGAGGAAGGGGTGCTCCATTCATTGATTTAAAATCGGCAAAGGACTACCTTCACTATTTTGTGATATGGCAGAGGGCCAATGGTAAGGCTCTTTTTTGGTTGCTCATACTCATTAATGAGAGAAGAAATAGGTCAGTGGAAACTTAAAAGAGGACCCTCAACCAAACTGTCCCGTCTTCTCCAACTCTGCATTCCTAACTCAATTCCCATCACTGAGGGATGTCCAAAATGGCAAGAAGAAGAACCTAAACTGAATTTGCTTGCATTCGTGCTGGAAACACTGAGGTGCTTCCAGGTTGAAAGGCTTAGCCAGTGACATCACTATTGTCCAGGGGACACCTGATTGGGGGGCTCCTTTCACGTCCCCATTAATGTGCACACTGAAGTGGTACCCATCTATCTACTCATGATTACTCGCTTTCAAACTGCTAGGTCAGCTGGAGCAAATGACGGGCACTCGCCCTGTCACACAGCAGCACTCGGATCTCAAGCACGGACTTGCTGATTGTCAACCCAGCATCCTAACCACATGAGTCAACACACTCCCTCCTCTTAAGTTGCAACTCAGGGGTCGGCAACTTTAAATACTCAAAGAGCCACAAAGGTCCTAAATGGAAGGCCCCGTTCAATTCTGGAGCCAACCGGAAGTCCGGTTCCCCCATCATAGAGTCTCCTCCTAGCATGGCGTCCTTTTTCCTCTGCAGACTGGAAGTCCAGTTCCCCAACCATAGTCTCCTTCTAGTGCGGCATCCTTTTTCCTCTACCTGACCTAACCGAAAGCCCTATCAATTGTGGAGCTGACCAGCAACAGAGAGCCGCAGCAGAGGGATGAAAGAGCCACATGCGGCTCCAGAGCCGTGGGTTGCCGACCCCTGATGTAACCCAAAGATTTTTTTGATGACATGAGCTGATTTTAGAAAATCTCTGGGAAAAAATCTAGAGCCTCTCTCTGATATTTTCAAAAGATGAAGCCCACATTTCCGACACTGTCATTCATTACTCACTGTTGGCACTCTGGCCAGCACGGCTGGTCCAAAGATTCAAGAGGGCCATGCTCTGCTCCAGCAGGGAGTTGGGATTCTCAACTCGGATTCTGTTGATATCATCCACTCCGAATTGAAGTTCCCGAGCCAGCTCTGCAGGGAATTGGGGAGAATACAGTATATGAGTCAGGTCAATCGTCAGCTGGAAATGGAATGCAACTAGACTTCATCGCTTAAAAGTCTGTAGAGATTCTCAGTCATCCAGGTTGTCCCAAAGGTGCTTTTTCAAGAGGCAACTGGACTTTCTTGTTTTTTCTTTTGAAGACGTTTTGCTTCTCATCCAAGAAGCTTCTTCAGCTCTGACCAGATGGTGGGGAATGGAAGGATTTATACTCCTTGCAGGGGAGAATTCTTCCTCCAAAGTCCGAACCTCAATAGCCAATTCAGTCTCCGGGTGAGGTAGTCAGGTCTGCCAACATTTTCTCTCCTAACCTTGATTGGTTCCCCACCTTGCACCTCAGTTCAGTGTTACTTACCAGCCCAACTGAGACCCAAATGTTCGGCAATGACCGCCAACTTCATGTTGGTCTTGTCTTTCTCTGTGCTGTTAAGAGATCCTGGAAAGAGAGGAACAAAGCCAAACTCAACAATCTCCATCTTCAGGTATTGTTGGAGTTATCCCAACGATGCCATTCAAAAGGCATCTGGGCAGGGGTGGGTTCTAAATTTTTTTACTACCGATTCTGTGGGCGTGGCTTATTTTGTGGGTGTGGCTTGGAGGTCATGTGACTAGGTGGGCGTGGCTAGCTGATCAGAGTCATTTCTGGAAGGTCCTCGTACTTACGACCAGTCCTCACACTTACGACCCGACTCATTTATTTGCTTTTAACACTGATCAACTGTAGGACGGCCCTTTGAAGCCCCGCGCCTCTAGTCATCAGTTGGGACTCAGGAGGCAGCAATAGATTGGGGGTGGGACCAAATAAAAGGTAAGAATCACGTGGGTGGGGGGGTGGGAGGGCGGGGGGGAGAACCAGTTCGGTGACGTCATATCGTCAATGCTACCGGCTCGGCCGAACCGGACCGAACCGGGAGGAACCCACCACTGCACCTGGGCTTTCTTGGGGGTGGGTGGGTTTCCCCTTGGAAACATTTTGCTTCTCATCCAAGAAGCTTCTCCAGTTCCCTATTGATGGAATCATAAGTAACATAACCCCAACATACCGTAGCAGACTTCAGTAAGTATTAGATTCAATGTAAATTAGCTTAGCTTTATAATTCTCATAGTGTTTAGGAATATCTACGTCCTTAATTGTCTATAGTATTTTGACTATCAATTGTAAACTTGATTATAAATTTATAGGTTTCTCCTGGATTTTAATTCCCGTACCTTGTAATTTTACATTCGTAAATCTCCGGAGATCATGTCTCCGTGGTCATGTGGCCGGCATGACTCAACGCCAAAGGTGCACGGAACCCTGTTACCTTCCCACCAAAGATGGTCCCTATTTTACTACTTGCATTTTTTACCTGCTTTAGAACTGCTAGGCTGGCAGAAGCTGGGGCAAGTAACGGGAACTCACCCCGTTACAGGGCACTAGGGATTCGAGCCGCTGAACTGCCAATCTTTCGATCGACAAGCTCAGCATCTTAGCCACTGAGCCAGCAACCCTCAAACTGGTAACTACATTTGACCCAGTGAACTGCTGAGTCCAGCAAAGAGGAATACAGTTCTAGGGTCTGTCCAACTTGCATCGCTGGGGTCTTATCTCCTTACCCAGGGTGCTGTCACTGAGCAGGCTGTATCTCTCTCTCAGGGCAAGCGGCGTCAAAGTTCTCCTTCGCTCTTCACTGCCAGAAGTCTGGGAGAACAAGGAAAGGTTTGAGATTGTTCAGCATCCAAGTGGAGAGGAGCACCCACCCAACAAATACTCAGAAACGAAAGATTCTTCCCATTTCTGCCACCAGCCTGGGACATCTCATGACCAAGGATCTGAGAACATTGATTTAGGAGATATCCATAGCATTCCTTTTCCTTCCTTGTTCCTTGAGCTTGCTTGCTGAGGAATGCTGGTATTCATTGCAAGCATTACGTAGTGATCTGGAGCAGGTGTGTGTTGTGGCCCGCCGGCGGCCAGCAGAGCTGGCAGCACAGTCGGACAGTGAGGAGGTTGGGGAGGAACTTGGGCCAGTCCTGGGGGCTGAGGAAAGCTCGGAAAAGGGCTCTGTGTCGGAGGCAGAGAGGGGGACAAGGCCATCTGATAGTTATGTGCAGCCTCCGGAGTCTGACAGCAGCGAGGCAGAAGAACAGCGGGAGCCTGTTCCCAGCGTGCATATGCAAAGAGCTGCCAGAAGACAGGAACAATGAAGAAAACAGGGTCGACTTGGGAGTAAGGCTTGGAGATGATTGGCCCCTCCCATAAGACATAAAAGAGAAGCAAATGGGACGTGAGCTTTTGCCGGAAGCCTAGGTCAGAACAGTCTGGCCAAAGCCTAACATTCTTTGAAGGAACGGTCCAGAGATCTCTGGAATGTTCCAATTCTTCTCCAAGCCACTTCAGTCCTATTCAGTAGGGGAAAGGGAAGGGCCTCTCTCTCTCTCTCTCTCAATTTTCTAGAAGTTAAATCTCCCAAAATAAAACTGGTTCATGGGGTTCCAGATATGGTACTTCAGAGGCCCGTTTTGCGAATGAACCGTGTCCAGAATACCACATTCAAAAACACGATTCCCTGGTAAACAGCTGAATAGCCCTCAGAACTACTGAATGATTGCGATCTAGAGAATGAGAATGTTCTGGAATTCTCTAGCACAGTCTTACAAGAATAGGTTCCCCCCATACCTTACCACAAATAATAATTAAATGTTATACTCTTTTAATATTTTTGTATGCAGATGTTTCATTCCCAAACGTCATTGGTGTTGATCATATTATCTAGTTTGGTAATGAAACGTCTGGAAGAAAACCCCCAAGCGGTGAGAGCACTAAGGACCCCACAATTCAACCCTGAGCTATAAAGGAGGCTGTGAGTTCGATCCTAGGTAGAGGTGGATATTTATTTTATTATTATTATTCATATTTCTATGCCGCCCACTCTCCGAGGACTCTGAGCAGCTTACACCAAAGACAGTATATTAAATAGCATATTGCCCCCTAACAATCTGGGTCCTCATTTTACCCACCTCGGAAGGATGGAAGGCTGAGTCAACCTTGAGCCTGGTGAGATTTGATCCGCTGATCTGCTGAACTAGCAGTCAGCTGAAGTAGCTGCAGTACTGCACTCTAACCACTGTGCCACCTCGGCTCATTTCTCTGTCCGGGCACACTAAGAATATATATGCTGAACAAAACTCCACATTGGCAACAGGAAGAGCATCCGGCCATTAAAACACTCTGCTAGCTCCATTCAGTTGCCCAGACTCCACCCCTCAAGGGATTATGGGGTCATTAAAAGAAGATGATGATGATGATGATCAGTACTAATAGATAAACCTTGGGAAAATGTAGGGTTTTCCCAAGCTCAGTTGTGGGAGTCAAATCCCGGCGCTACCAGTTCGCTATTGGTAGCGCGCAGGTGCGGCGCTTCTGCTCATGCCCAGAGTGTTTGTGATGACATCTTGGCAGGTGGGCGGAGCCTCCCGCTGCCGGCACTACTGATTCACCCGAACCGGGACGAACCGGGAGCGACTCACCACTGGTATGGCTACCCTGAATCTCTTTCTTCTTCCCCCATCCACCTTGAGACTGTGCAGTATTTTAATTTGGGCTTCTCTCTGGAATGTGCTGCTTCTTCCCTTGGAAGACTACCCATTCCTTCTCCAGGTACATACTCCATCCCATCACCCCCCCCCTCCTCAAAATCATGCTCCTTTCCGTGTTTTCAAGGGAGCCAGGCAATGGAGGGAGGGACGAATGCACCATTGTTGATATTTCATCAGAATCTGACAACTGTAGATACACACAGCTTGGCTGCGTTGCAGGCAATTGCATCGTTGCAAGCTTGAAAGGGGATTGAACCCTAAGCCTGCTCTGCACAAGCCAAAAAGAGTAGGATATGACTCAAAGCAATGGAATATGGGCAAGATAGGACACGAGAAGGTGGACTCACTTACCTTGGAACAGGGTGGCATTGTGACATTCAGATGGCACAGCACATGCTGAAGCTCTTCATACTTCATGGGCTTGCGGAGGAAGGACAAAGAGCCACTGGCTTCCCGGCTACTGTCCCTCACCTACATTTCAGAAGACCAGAGGGAAGCAATGAAAGTTCTTCAAGAAGCATGATCAAAATATCACCCGTCTTCCATCCTCCTTTGACTTGCTATCAAGTCCCACCTTTCTAACTTGACTTTCCTTTCTGGTTGTCCCAAAGGTGCTTGTTTTTTTCAAGAGGCAACTGGACTCTCTGGTTTTTCTTTGAAGATGTTTCAGTTCTCATCCAAGAAGAGCTTGGATGACAAGCAAAACAGCTTATTTTGGGGGTAGGGCTTATATTAGGTGCACGGATAAAAAACAGGCTGGGGCTTATTTTGGGGGTAGGCCATATTTTGGGGAAAACACAGTAGTTATCATCTTCTCTTCAGTTGTCTTTTTTAGAGACTAAACCTCCTTCGGTCTCCCCTTGTAGGATACAAATTTCAGCCTCCTGCTCATCATAATGTCAGCACTCCAAGCTGCAATCATTCCAGCGCTGACATAAGAAGGAGAAGGTGGGGGCATCTGGCAAGAGATCGTTTGACTTTTCACCTACTTATTTTCCCTGGAGATACTATCCCCTAGGAGATGGGTTGGGAGGGGGGAAATTCCTTTGAGCTGAAGTAGTAGATAACAGCTGAGTGATTTGGAAGATGGCCAATGAGACGCAGAGCAGTGAGAAAAGGAAGGGGAGGGTTTGGACCAGGAGGTCAGTGTTGGCTGCAGCCGAGTCGGAGTTTCGATGGTTGTGCTTAATAAATGAAAGATTTTGATCAAGGACTATTTGTTTGAAATGCAATTTATTTGAGACGACACCGAATCCTGACACATAATTGCACTTCCCTGATCCTTTAATCCTTTTGCAACCATGTTCCTAGTCCTGACTTTAGCTCCAAACAGCTGCTGAGCTGCAAGGGTAAAATAACAGTGTGATCTCTTCTTCCCTGGCCAAGGTCAAGAAAACTCTTCACCTGTAGTGAGAGTTAATTGTTAATAGTTCTCTTCCTAAA
Source organism: Pantherophis guttatus (assembly GCF_059756535.1). Classification (NCBI taxonomy): domain Eukaryota; kingdom Metazoa; phylum Chordata; class Lepidosauria; order Squamata; family Colubridae; genus Pantherophis; species Pantherophis guttatus. The sequence continues at coordinate 2,581,933 of NC_142071.1, forward strand.
AGTGAGAGCAATTAACCAGTGGAACGGCTTCCCACCAGAAGTTGTGGGAGCTCCATCACTGGAGGTTTTTAAGAAGAGATTGGACCACCATTTGTCTGGAATAGAATAGGGTCTCCAGCTTGAACAGGGGGCTGGACTAGAAGACCTCCAAGGTCCCTTCTGTTATTCTGTTATGAGCTTGATGGAGATTTACAGGTTCCGTTGCTTAAGTTAAAAGGGCCAAAGCATTGTTCAAGTCCAGAAGATCCAGATAATATTTGAAAATAGCTCAGGCAGAACCCTCCCTAATTCACTGAAGTATAAGAAGGGGGTGACAGCCATTTGTCTGAAATGGTATAGGGGAGGTGTCTTTTTCCCCCAAGTTTTTTTATTTTTTATATATGTATCAAATCAATGTTTGACATATGGGTGTTACACATTCTAATACAAATAAAACTATTAATCATAATTATTACATTCAATCAACTTATATATTTCTAGTAAATAATACACACTTGTCTTAGATTGCAATCTATCATTGTTCAATTATTCCACGTTTTCTCATTATTGTTTTCAATTTATTATATAAAAATGCATACATTGATATTCCCCCTTCTCTTATTTCTATCACCTATTCTAGCTTTTAATCATATCACCCTTTATTAAAAGACTTTTCCTTTCTTTCCTTTCTAACTTCTAATCATGTCACCTACCTAAAAGAAAAAGAGAGAGAAAAGAAAAGAGGGAGAGAAAGAAAGGGAGGAGCAAATCAGAACAACAACATAAAAAGGAAGAAATCATCCATCCATCGTCTCTTGCCCGCTTTGATACTTTTAATTGCTCTTTCTCTTAAAGCATAGCAATTAAAAGTGTTATTCTGTTATTCTGAAGTGACTCAAACTTAGCTTTTCTTTCTGAAATGTCTACTTACAATAAGTAACTTCTCTTTTTTTAAAAAAAATATTTTTATTTCTCATAAACACATTTACATGTACAGTTATTTTCATCATTTTTCATTCATCTTTTCTTTTAACTTTCATTTTTAATTTTAACTTTTTCAGGACTGCTCTTTTACCCTTTACCTTTACTCCAACCTTTCTTCTTCTCCTCCCCTTCTCTTCCTACCTCTCTCTTCTCCTACTTCCTTCATTCTTCCTCTCCTTCTCTTTCCTACTTCCCTTTCTCTTCCCCCACTCCTCTCTTCTTCCCCCCTTCTAAGCTTCTCCTCTGCAAGACCGCAAAGAGATGGTTATAGACTCTGCTGGCATCCTTATCTGGGAAGAGAGCCAGCCAGAACAACCGGAGACAACCCCAGATTTCCAAAACTTTTGCCGATTACCTTAACTGGGATGATGAGACGATTCTCATGGAATGACTGGAACAAGAAGCTCCGTTGCTGGGCGGCCTTCTTGATTGGCAGCAGGTTCCCAGAAAGCTCCATGTGGAGTGGCATACCTTCGGCCACCTGCGAAAGACCACCGTAAGATTCTCCAGGCGATCAAAAGCCACCCAGAGTTAGTTTGGATTTGAGTGGCACCAAAATCAAATCAAATCAAGTCAAATCAATCAAACCAAACCAAATAAAAATAAATTAATAAATAACTATTACAGAAAATTCTAATTGCAATTCTTCTACAATGAAAAAAAAAATCTGGAAAGCAACCAAGATGGCAGGCAGGGGGAGGGGGCTGTCAGCGTCTCAGCGCTGACATAGAAAAGGGAGATAAAGCCTGAACTTTTGCCTGCTAAATCCCTTTGAAGCTCGGTCTCCTTGGAAATGAAGAGGGGGGGAAACATTCCTGTGAACTGATGAGAAAAGAAGTCAGGAGAGTGACTTGGAAGATAGCTAATGAGAAGCAGAGAATTGGGGATCGGAAAGGGAGGGATTGGGGGGCAAAGGTCAGTCCTGACCGCACGAGCCATGATCCGGTTGCTGTACTCAAATAAAGAGAAAATTTCCTTAAAGATTGGCAGTTTGGAAATTCATTTATTTTGAGATAGCATTGAAGTCTGACAGGGGCATTAAACCTTGGAGTGACTGGCAACCAATAAGTGTCCCAGTGTCAGGCACAAGAAACCAGAAGCCAGGATAGGGTTCAAAAGTCGTACGAGTCAATTTCATGCTCCCTGTACACAGGAATCTGAACTACTAACAGTCAAGGCAAATTGGTGCTAGATAAGAGTCAACGGAATTCACGAGGTTCCGAATTTAGGTCTCTTATGGGACCAGAGCGACTCTAAACTGATGATGCATTTGACCCCGCCATCGCCTAACCCGAGGAGTTACCTCAATGTCTCGGCTTCGTGCCACTTCTGTGAAGTTTTCATGCTGCTCCAACGTTTTGTCTACTTTGTCATCGGTCATACAGTAGCAGCGCAAGCGTCCTTCCCTCCCGTCATTCATTTTGGCAAATACCACAAACTTAGCCATGTACGGCACCGCTGCCAGCTCCTTGTATAACAGCGTGGCAAAATGGACGGCTTCGGCTGTGCGCGGGCAGTCTGCAAGCCAGAACCTACATAGCAGAAAAAGTAATACAGTAGTAGGATGGGAAACCACCAGAATATGCCAAGGATGAGCAAACCACCTCTGTTCAGTTGCCAAGAAAACAACGTGGACATATCTAAGGAATCAACAGAAGTCAAGCTTGATTCAATGGCGGCACTACCTTGTGTCAAGCTTCAAATGACGTTTGCTGTCGCAACTATTGTCGCATTTCAGCTTGACAATGAACTATGGAGGGAGGGAAGGGGAAGGAAGCAAATGCCACCTGTGGCACGTGTGCCACAGGTTGGCCATCACGGCCCTATGAGATCTAGCATGTGTTGTTGAGGTGCCACCCAACACGTTCTCCTAAACCTTCCCTCCAATTCACCTGGCTGACACGTTGGTGGTGAAATTTGCACACTCGTCGGAATAAATTAATTTTGTGGTCCCGGTGATGTCCTCCCATTGTGCTGGCGCAGTTCCTCCTGGGAAAAGAAAGTGGGAAGAACCAATTGAGCGTCTTTCAATCCCCGGTTTGATTCTAGAAATTCGGTACAGAAGCTCAGCTCGGCATGAGGCCAATTGGCCAGTCCTGTGTGATGTTACTAAGAGCGGCCTTCTGACAAATAGAATCAATGGAGAAGCTGGCAGTGAAATTGCAAATTGCTGTCACATATGTCGTGGTTAACATGCAGAGGTGATTCGTTTAGCAACTACAGTGGAGGCTATTTTACAAAACACCCAAAAGCTGGACAAGGAATAATGGATGGAAACTGATCAGGGAGAGATGCAACCTAGAAATAAGGAGGAATTTTCCAACAGCGAGAACAATTAACCAATGGAACATAAGTTGCCTTCAGAAGTTGTGGGAGCTCCATCATTGGAAGCTTTCAAGAAGAGACTGGACTGCCATCTGTCAGAAATGGGATAGGGTCTCCTACTTGGGTGGGGGGTTCGACTAGATGACCTAAAAGATGACCCTTCCAACTCTGTTATTGTATTCTAAATAGAGTCAATGGAGAAACTGTCAGTAAAGTTGCAAATTGCTGTCAGGTATGTCTTGCTTAACATTCAGGGGTGATTTGCATAACAACTACAGTGGAAGTTGTGAGTCTATCGTGGTCATGTGATGTCTTGGTTAACCACTGCATTGTTTAGTGCTGGAGTTGCCAGTTCCAATTGTAGTTGATATTTGAGGACTACCTATAATCAGATAAAGGAAACTTGAGTTGAGGAACAGAAATGTAATTTGAGAAAGTGTCACACACTTCTCCCAAGACCCTCTCTAGTTCTCACAAAGATAAGAGGGGGGAGAGACACTTTCAGACTTGCAAGATTCTGCAAGATTGGCCTGTGTGACTTTGGTTTCCTAGTTTGGTCTACCTTGAAGAGCTGGCATCATGTGACATTATTCTGAAGATGTTTACAAGAGAGAGCACTGCTTATGTCCTCAATGTAATGGAGGATCATGGGTTGGAAGTAAAAGAGGACCGAGAAGACCAATGACCGGGAGGATGTCCAGCTTCCCCATAGCGCAGCTTCCAAATCCCGAGGTCCTCCCCAACTTTGCAACGAAAAAGCAACATGGGGAAGGGATGCTGTCTCTTACACACCCTCAGCAGCCCCCGCTCACCTATAACGCTGCAGAGGAGGCGCAGGCTGGTGGTATCGCCTTCCCCGCTGTCTCGGGGACTCTCTCTCCAGGATGGGGGCAAGGGAATGCGCAACCCGATCGGTCGGTGAAATTTCCTACGGCGCGGCTCCACCGTCACAATTGGGCTGAAGGTTGCTTGGTTCCCCAGGAGTTTGGTCACCAGCTCATCAGGCACTGGCTGAGCCTGCAAGAGAAAGACCAAAACTCAGGAAGGTCTCGAGAAGGCTTCTTCCTGACTCAAAGCAATGAAGACAACAACCTACATCACGCGTAGTGCACGCCAAACATGTGCTGTGCACGCATGCGCACCACAGGCGCTACTGCGCAGCACAGGAAAAGGAGGCTTAAGAAGGTAAGTAGAACAGTGAGGGGGGAACAGCTGTGCCGTGCAATTTAGATTCGCTAAAGGATTTTCTGCTTTCTAGCGGATATAAATCGCGCAGCACAGGCTGATCGGGGGAAATAACGGTTCGGACGAACTGGTAGTGTTTTTTTACTACCGGTTTGCTTGAACCGGTGCGAACCGGTAGCATTTCACCCCTGGGTTAAGAAATATGTTAGATGATAGATAGATGATAGGTAGTTAGATGATGAGAGAGAGAGAGAGAGAGAGATGGGGAAGGGAAGGGAAGGAGAGGAAGGGAGGGAGGGAGGGAGGGAGGGAGGGAGGAAGGAAGGAAGGAAGGAAGGAAGGAAGGAAGGAAGGAAGGAAGGAAGGAAGGAAGGAAGGAAGGAAGGAAGGAAGGAAGGAAATGTTACAAGTCCATCCCATTTGGTAAAGACAGGGTTCAAAACTATTGTTCAAACCCAGAAAACAAATCAATCCAGTAAACGAATCAAGAAGGTTTCATGAAAGCAATCACAATGTCCTTCATTCAGTACCTGCAGAGCCAACTTGACTTTCTTGGTGACTGCCGTTTCGGGAAAGGTGGCTTGGACCATGGGCACCAACGAACTCTGGAGACATCCCCCTTCTGGGCCAATCAACTCACAGTTCTGGCACACCCGGGACATGACCACAAAGTACAAGGGGAAGTCGGTTGTGATGATACGGCAAATCCTTTTCTTCTCCAATTCTTCCAGACTTTCCAATTCTGTAAAAGAGTAACTGAGGAATTTTAGAACCCACAGGTCACGAGAGATCCAGTGGCTAGCCTGCCTCCAGAAATTAATCAGGATCACAACAAAAATACTAACAACAACTATCATAGTAATAGAATTAATTAAAGGGTCAAAACATCAGACTTTATGACAATATTTCTCAATCTTGGCAACTTTAAGAGGAGTGGACTTCAATTCGAGGAGGAGGAGGAGGAGGAGGAGGAGGAGGAGGAGGAGGAGGAGGAGGAGGAGGAAGAAGAAGAGGAGGGGAAGGAGGAGGAGGAGAAGCAGAAGGAGAAGCAGGAGGACGAGGAGGAGGAGGAGGAAGAGAAGGAGGAGGAGGAGGAGGAGGAGGAGGAGGAGGAGGAGGAGGAGGAGGAGGAGAAGGAGGAAGAGGAAAAGAAGCAGGAGGAGAAGGAGAAGGAGAAGGGAGAAGGAGGAGCAGAAGTCCAGAGATGGGTTTCAGACAAGCAGTTGTGAGAGTCCCATCACTTTGTCATAGCTCCTCAATCTTTGAATCTCATTGGAGTCCCTAGGCAAGTTGATGTCTTCCAGGTAGATGTCCCTACCTTCATCCATCCCATTGAGGACCTGGTCCAAGTAACTCTCTGCGTAGTGGCTGCGATGCTCCTTCCATACAGACCCATTCTCACTACGTAGGACCACCAACTCTCGGTCACCACGGCCGTGCGAGGCAAAATGAGGGATTTCCACAATCACAGGGCTACAAGAGAATTGTGTGTAAGAAGTTGATTAGATGGCCACTGTCTTCATAACAGTTGAAAACAAAGACTCTCCCAGTACCAAAGGTACTTTTTTTGGAAGCAACTGGACTTCCTTGGTTTTTCTTTAAGACTTTTCGCTTCTCATCCAAGAAGCTTCTTCAGGACTGAAGAAACTTTGACACCTTTGGGACAACCATGACCTGGAGGACAGAGAATCTCTACAGATAGCCTCAAACTTCGCCGTCTACGTTCTGACCTACGCTTAGTTCATAAGATCATTTACCAAAACGTCCCACCTGTTAATGAGTACTTTAATTTCAACTGTAATAACACAAGGACTATTAGTAGATTCAAACTCAATGTAACTCGCTCTAATCTTGATTGTAGGAAATAGGACTTCTGCAATAGAGCAGTAAATGTCTGGAACACCCTACCTGATCCTGTTATTGGTCTCTCTAACCTCCAGACCTTTTACCTTAAACTGTCTACCGTGGACCTTTCATGTTTCTTAAGAGGTCCCTAAGGGGGCGTTCATAAGCGCACCAGCGTGCCTACCATCCCTGTCCTACTGTCCCCATTGATATGTAATCATTCTATGTGTTTACGGCTATGTTTTGCCTATTTATTTCCTTTTATTTGAGCCAAAAAAAAAAATTCATGTGTCCATGTCTATATCTATACTGTTACTTGTTTTCTTGTACTTGCTGAGAAAGAAAGAAAGAAAGAAAGAAAGAAAGAAAGAAAGAAAGAAAGGAAGGAAGGAAGGAAGGAAGGAAGGAAGGAAGGAAGGAAGGAAGGAAGGAAGGAAGGAAGGAAGGAAGGAAAGAAAGAGAAAGAAAGAAGGAAGGAAGGAAGGAAAGGAAAGAAAGAAAAGGAAAAAGAAAGAAAAAGAAAGAAAGAAGGAAGGAAGGAAGGAAAGAAATAAAGAAAGAGAAAGGAATAAAGGAAGGAAGGAAAGACAGGAAAGAAAGAAAGAAAGAAAGAAAGAAAGAAAGAAAGAAAGAAAGAAAGAAAGAAAGAAAGAAAGAAGGAAGGAAGGAAGAAAGGAAGGAAGGAAAGAAAGAAAGAAAGAGAAAGAAAGAAGGAAGGAAAGGAAAGAAAGAAAGAAAGGGAAAGAAAGAAAGAAGGAAGGAAGGAAGGAAGGAAGGAAGGAAGAAAAGAAAGAAAGAAAGAAAGAAAGAAAGAAAGAAAGAAAGAAAGAAAGAAAGAAAGAAAGAAAGAAAGTTTTCACCTGAGGAATTGTGCTCCCGCAGGGCCCAAAGCAATAATTCTGCTGGCCAGTCCTTCTTCCTCGGCCAGAGGGGGTGGAGCTGGTAGCTTCTGGGGCTTAACCAGCCGGCAGGTGATGCGAGTTGGTGCTGCACACGTCCTGGGTGGAATGATGACGCGAAGGCCATTGTGCCTGCTGCCCCGCATGGAGCCTCCACGGGCATCTACCATGAAACTTACCAGGAACCTGGGAGGGGAGAAGAAGACAAGACAGCGCCGCCAAAGGACTCATCGTCAAAAGAGTAGAGGCAACAAATCTTGTCATGATGACATGATGAGACCCTTCCTACAACTTCATAAGGGGTTGAGATGGCAGAGATGACTCACCCTGTGTGGACAGGGCTGGCTACAGGACTGATGTTGTCAGAGGTCTCTGTGGCAGGACTGCTTGGGATGAGGGACTCTTCATCAAACTCTTTGGAAGGCTAGATGGAACAGAAATGGGTCTCCTATTAAACAGAGGTTTAGACCTTACCAATCCATGCCAGACTCTCCATGACCTGGACCTCCTTCCCGCAGATGCCATTTTCCACTACAAACACTCTTCATCCCAACTCCACTTCGTGCAAACTCTTCACGTTGCCATCTTGGAACCCAGAAGTTCTGGCACCTCTGCCAAAAATGGGTACACCTGTTCCCATGGAGCATTTCCTCACAACTCTTAAGCTGAGTTTCATTACATTAGGCTGTTGGGGTGGTTGGGTGGGTGGGGGGGAATTTGGACCAGGGTCTGCTAAGCACACAACTCCAGCTTGATCTAACATACGTCAGGGTTCCAAGTGATATACCCACCGCAAACAAAACTCCGAGGCAGGTAGATTCCTCAAAGTATAGTTTTATCGGATATATCATATTGGCACAGTTCTGGTGAAAACCGACTCTGGAAGATTCCCGCGGTTTTCACCTAATTAAAAGTTTTCCCCCTTCCCCAAACGTCACATGGTCCAATCAAGGTGCCATCTGGTTGCCTGGTAACATTGCTCCTCCTCTCTCTGGCCAGGTTTTAGAATGTCCTTGGTTCCCAGGAGAAAGTATTTTGTTTCGGCTGGAAAACTCCCAGCTATCTCTATTCCGCCACCACCCCTCCCTATCCCTCAGCTCCAGTGTGGCAACACTGAAGCATCAAAATGGCTTCGGTCAGGTCAGCTTCAGGGTTGACAACACAGGGGTGTCCAACCTTAAGACTTGTCGACTTCAATTCCCTAAACTCCCAAGCCAGCATGGCTGGTTGAGGAATTCTGGGACTTGACGTTCCCAGTTCTTAAAAGTTGCCAAGGTTGGATAGCCCTGGACTAACAGGTAATTGATCAACAAAGCTCCTGTGGAATGCTCCTTCAGCTCCTGCCCTCATTGTAGCTTTGTCGGGCTGGCACTCACCTGCTCGGGTTCCTCAGCCTGGATCAAGACCGTCTCAGGCGTAACGCAAGGGATTCGAGGGATAGCTGGTGACTCCTCCCTTCTGTGTTTCAAAACAAAATTTAAAACAGGAAGAAGGGTGTTGGGAAAAGAGGGTGCAGCCTGGCCTTCTGTCAGCGTTGGAAGCCAATGCTGCCACATTCCTTGAAACACTACTTCCAAGGGCTTAACAATAGGCCCGAGGTAGGCCGTAGGGGCTCAGTATTGTCTTGCATCTATACCAGGGGTGGGCTGCTGGGGGTTCGCACGGGTTCGGGAGAACCTCTAGCTAAGATTCTGTGCAGTTCGGAGAACCCCCAAATCCCACTCCTGGCTGGCCCCACCCACCCCACCCCTCCCCTCCCAGGAGTCCCCACGTGGCAGGTAAATGCAGGGCGGATGCAGAGACTCAGGGAGGGTGAAAAACGGGCCTACCGGAAATTTGGGAAGGCCAGAAACGGGCCTGTTTCCGGCCTCCAGAGGGCCTCCGGAGCCTGGGGAGGCCATTTTCGCTCTCCCGGAGGCTCGAAGAAAGCCTCCGGAGCCCGGAGTGGGCAAAAACACCCCCCCCAGCAACCGAGCAGAGAACCCTGTGCTAAAATATTTGAAGCCCACCCGTGATCTATACATGTACACGGAGATACATGAAAGGATGCACCTCACAAACAGGCATAGCATCTTCACAATACACACTCTGTCCCTTACATACAATATTGTATTGCAAAGTTATATTGTACAGGGTTTTGTGCAATATAACTTCTCCTTTTTTGGGGGGGCGGGGGGGAATGTCCAAGAAGCTTCTTCAGTTCTAATTGATTTAACTAAGTTAGAACTGGGGAAGTTTTCAGAGGAGAAAGGAAATGTTTTCAAAGAAAATGAAAACAAGAAAGTCCAGCCGTCTTTTCGGAAAAAAGCACTTTTGGGCAGGGGTGAAATGCTCCCGGTTCGGACCAGATCGCCCGATCCAGTAGCGATGGTGGCGGGTGGTTCGGAGAACCGGTAGCAAAAATCCCTGCACCCCCCCCCCCGCCCCACCATGCTCAGCTGAGTCGCAGGATCATCAGAGGCGCTTTTTTTTTTAACTTTTAAAAGCATTTTTTCTACAAACTCTTCCGACGAAAAAATGCTTTTAAAAGTAAAAAAAAAAAAAAGCCTCTGATGATCGTGCGGCTCAGCTGGGATCCTCAGAGGCTTTTCAAAGCATTTTTTTCTGCAACCTCTTGGCCGAAGAGGTAAAAAAATTGCTTTGAAAAGTCTCTGACGATCCCAGCTGAGTTGCCTGATCGGCAGAGGCTTTTCAAAGCATTAGAAAAAATGCTTTGAAAAGTAAAAAAAAAAAAAAAATTGACCACGCCCACCCAGTCACATTACCTCCCCCACCAAGCCACGCCCACAGAACCAGTAGTAACGAATTTTACATTTCACCCCTGTTCTGGATCATCTCATTTAGAGGACGTTGGTCTGAAAAATTTGGGCTCTACCATGATGAAAGGCTGCCGAATGGATTTACAGAGGGTCCTCGAATTATGACCACAATTGAGCCCAACGTTGATGTTGCTAAGTGAAAAATTTGTTAAACGAGTTTGGCCCCATTTGGCGATCTTTCTTGCTACGGTGGTTAAGTGAAATTGTTGCATTTGTTAACTCAGTAGCATGGTTGTTAAGTGAGTCTGGATTCTCCACTGACTTTGCTTGCCAGAAGGTTACAAAAAGGAGGTCACATGACCTTGACACAGCAACAGTCATAAGTATGAACCATGGGGATGCTGCAATGGCCATTGAGTGTGAAAAAGAATCTTAAGTCACTTTTATCCAGCACCGTTGCAACTTCGAACGGTCACTAAACAAACTGTTGTAAGTCAAGGACTACCTGTAGAGCGCCCTCTCCATAACTTACGTGTGATCCAATTTGGGGACAAATTCCACAATTTCTCTCTCGTCTTCCTGATACTGAAGTTCCCGTTTCTGCATCTTGGTCCCCGGCAGTTCGTCTCCTAAAAAATCAGGAGACAGGGATGAAAACATGGTGGAATCAGAGGTCAGGCAAAAGGAAAGCAACAGAGGAAAGTCAACCCTTCCGTGGCCTAGAATTTATGCGAGGAAAGTCAACCCTTCCGTGGCCTAGAATTTATGCGAGGAAGATGGCCAAGGGCATCCATTTCCACAGTCCGTTCCTGCAGCTGTACTTGAATCTGGAGCCAGCTCATTCAATCAAACACGTTGCAGGCGCGATGGGACCACAACTCCCAGAATTCCATTGGACTTTCCAACCCAGATGGAGCAAGGCTGGAGAAGGCTTGTTTGTGGCCTGAATCCTATAGAAGCCCACCAATGTAATGAAGGTGTCCTCCTCCTGTTGTGGCTCGCCAGTGGCCAGCAGAGCTGGTAGCAGACTCGGACAGTGAGGAGGTTGGGGAGGAACATGGGCCAGTCCTGGAGTCTGGGGAAGGCCCGGACGAGGGCTCTGCATCGGAGGCAGAGAGGGGGCCAGGGCCAGATGCCAGTTATCAGCTGCCTTTAGAGTCAGACATCAGTGGGGCAGAAGAACAACTGGAGCCTGTTCCCAGTGTCCGCATGCACCGAGTTGCCAGACGAACGAAACAGCTAAGGAACAAGGGGCGACTCAGGAGTAAAGCCACAGATGGACGATGAATGGCCCCTCCCATAGGGAATAAAGGAGGAGCGAAAGGGGAGTGGAGTTTGCAGGAGATAATTAATTTGCTTAATTGGTTCGTGACTCTCCAAGACTCCTTGCCAAGTTTTGAAGATATCAGCCTGGCAGCTCTCCAAGCCAGATAAGGCCTGTGACTGTAAATTCACCCTTGAAAGACTTCGCTGGATGTGAATGAGAGGAATTCACAAGTAACTTAATAAAAAGGGATTTTTGTCGGGATAAGGAGTCTGCTTCGTGGTTTGGGAACGCCTAGGTCAGAACATCTCCTGTGACTAATATTTAATCCAGATGTGTCTTCTTGAATAATATTTGTACAATCTTGAGATCTCGTGTGGCTTCATCCTGCAATCAACAATGGCGTAGGATACGACTGAACAAACTACTATGCTATGGATATAGATCAAAGAGGGCTTTTGAAGGGTAGACCGATATCTTTTTCATGGAGCTTTGAAAAAAAGGATTCCCGACATTTTTCTTTGTCTCATTTTCATCACTGGTTCAAAACGCTTTAGAAGACACCTGCAAAATCTGGTTCAGTGATGGGGGGGACATTCTGAGTCCTATTTCGCACCACCTTCATCTTCTTTTCATAACCCCATAATCCCTTGCGGGGTGGAATCGGGGCAATTGAATGGAGCTGAGCGTTTACTGGCCAGATGCCCTTCCTGTCACCAGTGCGGAGTTTTGTTCGGCAGATATATTCTCATTGTGCCCAGAGAGAGAAATATCTGCCTCTACCTACGATCGAACTCGCAGCCTCCTGATTGGGAGGTGAGAGCATCACCTCTAGGCCACCGCACCACTCACTATTTCACACCACCTTGAATTCTCTGAAAAACATCCGTTTTGAGAATCATCAGCAAGCTCAGTGTTGCTAAGCTGGTGGAACAGTGTTTTTTGTTTTTCAGATGACAGGAGGTTAGAAGAAACTACTCCTTGCTAAAAGACGAAAACAAGGGACGGGGAAAGAGGTTGGATTCTTGGAGAATCATGAAGAAGGGAATGGCTCAAATCTTTGGAAAATGAAACGGAGATCCCAGGAGGAGACATGAACGGGAAATGAAGGTAGTGGTCCATGAGGAAACAACAGCTGTTAAGGCATAGGTGGGGAACGATGGCCCTTTTATGAACTCCCAGAATTCCTGAGCCAGCCATTTTGGTTCAGGAATTCTGGGAGTTGAAGTCTACACGTCATAAAGGGGCCATCATTCCCCACCTCTGTGTTAAGGAATGACGGAGAAGTCAAATCAGTGCTTGCTTGTTTTCACTTTTCCCTTGGTGGTATTTTGAGCTCACTGAAAAGGCTTTTGATGAGGTTTGAGGGCTGTTAACACCGGCCAATCTAAAGCAACTTCTGGCAAGCGTTCCCACGTTATCATTTTAACCCAGAATTGAATAGAAGACAAGGCCCGAGAGACTGCAGATGGCCGAAGAGAAGATGGCACAACAAAAGGCAATTTTTTTTTTCACACCTTGGCTGCCTCATTGCTAAGTATGAAGGAGAACACCACACCAAACCAGTTCAAAATTGCACCCAAATTCTCTTCACCGTAAAATCAACGTTAAGTCAAACGCTCAACTGTTAAAAAGCGAATTGGAAGTGTTGGGGGGGAAAGATGGAAGAGAAAATTCTGCACAGTGCTGGTGAAAAGCAAAGGGAAGTCAAGAAAAGCAAAGCCAAGTGAGGTAGTCAAAGAAGTTGGGTTATTTTAGGCCAACGTTCTAAGATGTGTGAACTTCCAACTCATATCGGCTTGCGGAATTCTTGGAGTTGAAGTCCACGCATCTTCAAATTGGGGAAGGAAGTCCCATCCAGGCTCTTGCCTAGAAGTCAAATAAACCTGCTAGCAAGGCCTCCAACTCCTTTCAGTACCAGATTTCGCAATCTAGCATTAAACAAAGAACCCGCAGCGATGAAATGGTGGTTTGCTCACACGGTCTCCCTGTGCGCCCCTCCCCCACCACAACCCCTTCAGTCACAGATACAATGGAGAAGGAGACAGTGAGGTGAGCTGGCCCCCTGGAAGCCACAGCTGGCGTGGAATGGAGGCATGGGAGGCCCGAGCGTGTCCCGTGTGGGGTGGAATGGGGTCGATGGGGCGGGCGGGTGAGCCAAACCCATAATAATACACACAATCCATACCCAGGAGAGTTACGTGACTCGTGCCTGAAAAGCAAGAGAAAACAAAGCAATTTTGTAGAGTTGGTTGAAGGCCGTGGACTCCGTTGCCCTAGTTTTAGTTAAGGGGGTCGCGGGGTCTCCAAACCTGGCCACGTTTAAGACTCGTGGATTTCAACTCCCAGAATTCCAATTCTGGGAGTTGAAGTCCACGAGTCTTAAAGTGGCCATGTTTGGAGAGCCCTGGGTCTAGGACCAGGCTCTGCTTGGGTCAAAACTGTCACCTTTCAAGTTGGTTAAAGGATTGGTGTAATCCTTTAACCAAAGTTGTCCCAAAGTTGCTTTTTCAAGAGGCAACTGGACTTCCTTTGTTTTTCTTTGAAGACCTTTCGCTTCTCATCCAAGAAGCTTCTTTAGCTTCAGAGCTGAAGCTTCAGAGCTGAAGAAGCTTCTTGGATGAGAAGCGAAAGGTCTCCAAAGAAAAACCAGAGAGTCCAGTTGACTCTTTGGGACAACCATGACTTGGATGACGGAGAATCTCCACAGACGGTTGGTGTAATTGTGGCAAGGACGAGAAGGTTATTCCCAGGATAAAAACCTTCCAATAAGCTGAAGAAAGCAACACAATAATTGGGAATCCTTTTATGTAAACATTACTGCATTGAAAGTAGGAAAAAGATTAGTTGTATTTGTCATCTTTCTGAGAGCCGTGGTGGCGCAGTGGTTAGAATGCAGTACTGCAGGCTACTTCTGCTGATTGCCGATTGCCAGCAGTTTGGCAGTTCAAATCTCGCCAGGCTCAAAGTTGACTCAGCCTTCCGTCCTTGGTAAAATGAGAGCCCAGATTGTTGGGGACAAGCAGCTGACTCTGTAAACCACTTACAGAGGACTGTAAAAACACTGTGAAGTGGTATATAAGTCTATTTTCTTTCTTTCCTTCCTTCCTTCCTTCCTTCCTTCCTTCCTTCCTTCCTTCCTTCCTTCCTTCCTTCCTTCCCTCCCTCCCTCTCTCGCTCCCTCTCTCTCAGTGGTAAAAATGCAGTACTGCAGGCTACTTCTGCTGATTGCCGATTGCCAGCAGTTTGGCAGTTCAAATCTCATTCTGCCCACTGCCAACAGTTCAATCCTGACTGGCTCAAGGTTGACTCAGCCTTCTGTCCTTCCGAGGTTGGTAAAATGAGGATCCAAATTGTTGGGGATAAGAAGCTGACTCTGTAAACCGCTTAGAGAGGGCTGTAAAAGCACTGTGAAGCGGTATATAAGTCTATTCTCTTTCTTTCCTTCCTTCCTTCCCTCCTTCCTTCCCTCCCTCCCTCCCTCCCTCGCTCCCTCTATCTCAGTGGTTAGAATGCAGTACTGCAGGCTGACTCTGCCCACTGCCAGGAGTTCGATCCTGACTGGCTTAAGGTTGACTCAGCCTTCCATCCTTCCAAGGTGGGTAAAATGAGGACCCAGATTGTTGGGGGGACAAGAGGCTGACTCTGTAAACCGCTTAGAGAGGGATGTAAAGCACTGTGAAGTGGTATATACGTCTAAGTGTTTATTGCTATTTTCCTTCCTTCTTTCCTTCCTTCCTTCCTTCCCTCTCAGTGGTTAGAAGGCAGTACTGCAGGCTGACTCTGCCCAAAGCCAGGAGTTCGATCCTGACTGGCTCCAGGTTGACTCAGCCTTCCATCCTACCGAGGTGGGTAAAATGAGGACCCAGATTGTTGGGGGGGGGGGACAAAAGGCTGATTCTATAAACCGCTTAGAGAGGGTAGGGAAGCACTGTGAAGTGGTATATTAATGCTATTGCTATTTCTGTCCAATGAGGAAGAAGGATTGAAACAACTTGTAAATAAGATGTCATCGCCAACACTATTTAGGGATCCTTTCTTTCCCTCCCAAAAGGGAAAACAAATCTCAGGGATGCTCCTGCCAACCCAATTTTTGGTGAGTAGGTCAATGCAACACCCCCTCCTCCCCACACCTCACCTTCATCCTCCGATACATCCAGAATCTCATCCACCGTCTCTGGGAAGCTCATCCGATGTTTGTCGCTTAATGACTGCAAGAAGCAACAAGTCAGGTGGGAGGGGAGCCTCAAAGGTCTAAGCCCCGTCTCTCTCTCTCTCTCTCTCTCTCTTTCACACACACACACAAACACCAAGCTTGAGGGTGGACCTTACCAAGAAGCTGGTTTCATCAGTGACAACTTTCAGCACATCGGTGACGGAAATGTAGCCCAGCCGCTTGGCGATGGCCAAAGGGGTGGCACCATTCTACGGAGAGAGAAAGAGAGTGTTTCAATATCTCAGGGGTTTCCACAAAGAAGAGGGAGTCAGGCTATTCTCCAAAGCAGACTAGATGACCTACAAGGTCCCTTCCAATTCTATTAATCTGCAATCTGAATTTAGAGCAGCTAATGGTCTCGACTATTCTTTCCAATATCTCAGGGGCTGCCCCAAAGAAGAGGGAGTCAAGCTCATCTCCAAAGCACCTGAGGGCAGGACAAGAAGCAATGGGTGGAAACTAATCAAGGAGAGAAGCAACCTAGAACTAAGGAGAAATTTCCTGACCGTTAGAACAATTAATCAGTGGAACAACTTGCCTCCAGAAGTTGTAAATGCTCCAACACTGGAAGTTTTTAAGAAGATGTTGGATAACCATTTGTCTGAAGTGGTGTAGGGTTTCCTGCCTAAGCAGGGGGTTGGACTAGAAGACCTCCAAGGTCCCTTCCAACTCTGTTATTCTATTTTATAGAAAGTGAACCTTGCTAATAAAAAGGGTGGAAGTTCCACAAAGATTATTAGGTGCAAACAGAAACGCATCCTATTTCCATAGCAAGGAAGATAAAGCAGGAATGGTTAAAACCGAGCATTTTGTTCGAAGAGGAGAATGCATTTAAAAACATCGTTCCCTTGGATACCACTTCTGGAATTTGGCATGAAAAAATATATATATGAAATTTTGACTTTGGTTTTGCCGATCAGATAGATTTGTCATTATAGAAATGGCTAGTTATATACTGATGTGTAAAAGTAAAAAGTTGAAACTGGGATGTTTTTATCTTGTACTATGCTAAAAAGAGTTGGAAGTCAATGCTTTTTTTTTTTCTTTTTTGCCTTGTACTTCACACTTTCTTTTCCCCTCTCTTTCTCATTCCCCTAATTTCCTATTTCAATGTTCCTTTGTATTTTATATATTGAATGTATGAACGAAGGGAGGGAGGGAGGGAGGGACAGAGAGAGAGAGAGAGAGAGAGAGAGAGAGAAAGAAAGAAAGAAAGAAAGAAAGAAAGAAAGAAAGGAAGGAAGGAAGGAAGGAAGGAAGGAAGGAAGGAAGGAAGGAAGGAGAGAGGGGGAAGGAAGGAAGAGAAAGAAAGAAAGAAAGAAAGAAAGAAAGAAAGAAAGAAAGAAAGAAAGAAGGAAGGAAGGAAGGAAGGAAGGAAGGAAGGAAGGAAAGAAAGAGGAAGGAAGGAAGGAGAGAGAGGGAAGGAAGGAAGAGAAAGAAAGAAAGAAAGAAAGAAAGAAAGAAAGAAAGAAAGAAAGAAAGAAGGAAAGAAAGAAAGAAAGAG
Organism: Pantherophis guttatus; assembly: GCF_059756535.1. NCBI lineage: Eukaryota > Metazoa > Chordata > Lepidosauria > Squamata > Colubridae > Pantherophis > Pantherophis guttatus. The sequence goes on from NC_142071.1 coordinate 2,598,893, forward strand.
GAAGGAGGGAGGGAGGGAGGGAGGGAAGGAAGGAAAGAAGGAGAGAAAGTAAGAGAGAGAGGGAAGGAAGGAAGGAAGGAAAAGAAAGGAAGGAAGGAAGGAGAGAGAAAGGGAAAGAAGGAAGGAAGAGAAAGAAAGAAAGAAAGAGGGAGGAAGAAGGGAGGGAAGGAAGGAAAAGGAAGGAAGGAAGGAAGGAAGGAAGGAAGGAAGGAAGGAAGGAAGGAAGGAAGGAAGGAAGGAAGGAAGGAAGGAAGGCCTGATCTTTCACAGTTATGCAAATCCTGACCGGGATTGTGTGTCAACTATTGTTCAAAACCACATTCCAAATTCTACCCCGAACCTGAATTTGGCAGCTTGATAAAATTATACCACCAGAGTGCACAAAGGGACAATCAACTTAGCAAGACGAGCCGGCCGTGGGCTGCTGTGGCTCATACACAGCTGGCTCTTGGATTTCCACACTCACCGAACTGACTTCGTTGGGCGACGCCCCGTGCTTGAGCAAAAGGGTGACTATGTCGGTGTGACCTTGTTGAGCCGCCTGGTGCAGAGGCGTATAACCCAGCTGAAAGGGGGGGGGAAGAGAGAGAGAGAGAGAGAGAGAAAGAGAGAGACCAGAGGAGTGAAAAAGGCATCATGGCCCTCCAACAGTAGGCATGTCAAGACTTCCGCCATCCGTAAAAGGGGTGGGGCTTCAGTAGCTTGGTTGCGGCTTCCATCTTGACTCTTTTGACCTTATCTGCCCATCTCTGAGGACAGTCCTATCCAGTGGTGAAATTCAAATTTTTTTACTACTGCTTCTGTGGGCGTGGCTTGCTGGGCGTGACAGAGGAAGGATACTGCAAAATCTCCATTCCCTCCCTACTCCTGGGGGAAGGATACTGCAAAATCCCCGTTCCCTCCCCACTCCTGGGGAAAGGATATTGCAAAATCCCCATTCCCTCCCCACTCCAGGGGAAGGATACTGCAAAATCCCTTTTCCTTCCCCATTCCTGGGGGAAGGACACTGCAAAATCCCCATTCCCTCCTCACTCCTGGGGAAAGGACACTGCAAAATCCCCATTCCCTCCTCACTCCTGGGGGAAGGACACTGCAAAATCCCCGTTCCCTCCCCACTCCTGGGGGAAGGACACTGCAAAATCCCCATTCCCTCCCCACTCCAGGGGAAGGATACTGCAAAATCCCTTTTCCTTCCCCATTCCTGGGGGAAGGACACTGCAAAATCCCCATTCCCTCCTCACTCCTGGGGAAAGGACACTGCAAAATCCCCGTTCCCTCCCCACTCCTGGGGTAAGGATACTGCAAAATCCCCATTCCCTCCCCACTCCTGGGGGAAGGACACTGCAAAATCCCCATTCCCTCCCCACTCTGGGGCCAGCCAGAGGTGGTATTTGCCGGTTCTCCGAACTACTCAAAAATTTCCGCTACGGGTTCTCCAGAACCTGTTGGAACCTGCTGGATTTCACACCCTTGGTTCTGTCCCATACCTTGGTTTTGGCATTGACATCAGCCTGATGCTGGAGCAGAAATTTCACCAGCTTGATATTCCCGTAATGACTAGCCACATGCAACGGGGTGTAGCCCATCTGAAAGACAAAAATAAACAAAGATAGACCTCACAATCACTGCTAGGCCTCACAGCCTCTCCAGCGAACTCCACAGCCCGCTCTGGAACCAGGAGAGGGTGAGTTCTAGTCCCGCCTGAGGCCTTCAGAAATCGTGGGATGCTCCATCACTGGAGGTTTTTAAAAAGAGACTAGAGACAATCACTTATCTGAAATGGTATATGAAATGCTTGAGCAGGGGGCTGGACTAGAAGACCTCCAAGGTCCCTTCCAGCTCTAGCCTATTCTATTCTGAAAGCCAGCTGGGTGACTTTGGGCCAGTCACTTTTTTTCAGCCCAGCCTACTTCAAAGGGTTGTTGTTGTAGGGAAAACAGGAGGAGGAAGATGAGTTGGATATGTTTGCATCCTTTGAGTTATTTAAAAACAAACAAACAATAAAGGCAGGATACAATACAAATAAACAAACAAATAAAATAAATATTATGGCCTCCCCATCTTTGCAAGATTGGAGGTAAACCATCGGGACAAGCAATCTCAACTCAGCTCATTATATCCCCTTTCTCTCAGTCTTGTGTGGGTTAAGACTGAGAGAAAGGGGATATAATATAATTTGTCCCCTTGCTAGGAATTCTCTGGCTCCTCCCACTGGGGGACTGGCTCCTCCCACTGGGGGGCTGGCTCTTCCCACTGGGGGACTGGCTCCTCCCACTGGTCTTGTGGGATGATGGAAGGGGACTCACCCGAGTCGTTGCGTCCACTTGGACTCCATGCCTGAGCAGGTTGTCTGCCACCTGGAGGTGTCCTTCTTGGGCCACCAGGTGGAGGGGGGTGAGGCCGCTCTGGAATGAAAAACAATCCAAGTTGCCCAAAGAAGAATCTGGATGTCAGGGTGCTGATTAATCCCATTCTGCTTTTGGAATAATCGCACCTTGATTAAGAGGTCGATGGATCGAAACCATCCTCTGCTACCAGGTGTCAGGGCGCCGATTAATCCCATTCTGCTTTTGGGATAATCGCACCTTGATTAAGAGGAGTGGATCGAGACCTTTCCTTGCCAGCATACTTTAAGAAAATAAACCAGAAGATATATCTTCTAAGAAAACTCATTTATTTGTTATAAAGAAAATAAAACATCTAACTGTCTAAAAAAATTAATTGTTACATTTTTGCAAAAGTTCTTATTGGCTACTTCTCAGCAGCCGGACGTCTCTTGGCAAGAGAAGAAAGAAAAGTGTGAGAAGGAATGGGGTGGAGAGAGACATGCGCAGTTTAGCTTACTGATAACAATTCTTGGCAAGCTACGGAAAGTTTGATAGTCCCGAAATGAGAGCTCAGCTGGTAAATAAAAAAACACAGTGACACTGGAAACTGATCCTCCTATCAGACCTGAAGAAGCTTCTTGGATGAGAAGCAAAACGCCTTCAAAAAAAAAAAACCCTACAAAAGTCCAGTTGCTTCTTGAAAAGAGCTCCTTTGGGACAACCATGATTGAGAATCTCCATAGACATTGGTCCTATGAAGATGCTCACCAGGCTTTCATCCCTGCATATTGTCTTCCAGCTCTATTCTGATTGATTGATTGATTGATTGATTGATTGATTGATTGATTGATTGATTTCCGGATAATTTCAGGAAAGGGAATCTAGCCAGGATCACAGAGAAACGACCCTTCCCGTAGAGAGAAATGATCCAGCCATTCTCTACATCCTTATATTCAAGGAGACATTTACTGACAAAGAACAATTCATCAGTGAAAAGGCTTTCCCCTTCAGAAGTTGTGGGTGCTCCCTCATTGGAGGTTTTTAAGAAGAGACGGGACAACCATTTGTCTGGCATGGCATAGGGTCTCCTGCTTGAGCAAGGGGTTGGACTGGATGACCTCCAAGGTCTCTTCGACTTGGTCATGAGAGCCAATATTGGACAGATTGCAACTTCTCTTTGTAGAATACCATGCAGATTACACATAAACCAAATTATATGATGAACTAGCTGGACGCCCATGCTTTTATGTGTTCGAGCTTAATCAATTGACACTTAAAGCCTGAAACTTAATGTAGAATGTGTAACTCCATAGCATCAGAGCGTGTTAATTAATATAAGGCAACTGGCACTTGGAACAGAGGGGGAGGGGGAGTAGAATGTCCCAGCCCACAGGCCAGCTGAGTCACATGCTGGCCACGCCCACGCCCGGTTTAGCGAAGGGGTAGCATCAGAGCGTGTTAATATAAGGCAACTGGCAGTTGGAACAGAGTTCTTTTCAGGTAGGGAGAGGGAGTAGAATGTCTAGCTCTATAGAGCACTGCACACCAGAACAACTAGACACAAGGACACTTTTCTCCCGAACGCCATCACTCTGCTAAACAAATAATTCCCTCAACACTATCAAACTAGTTACTAAGTCTGCACTACTATTAATCTTCTCATCTTCCTATCACCCATCTCTTTCCACTTATGACTATATGACTGTAACCTTGTTGGTGGTATCCTTAAGATTATATTGACTGTTTCCCTATGACTATCATTAAGCGTTATACCTTATGATTCTTGACGAACATATCTTTTCTTTTATGTACACCGAGAGCGTATGCACCAAAGACAAATTCCTAGTGTGTCCAATCACACTTGGCCAATAAAGAATTCTATTCTATTCTATTCTATTCTATTCTATTCTATTCTATTCTATTCTATTCTATTCTATTCTATTCTATTCCATTCCATTCCATTCCATTCCATTCCATTCCATTCCATTCCATTCCATTCACTCAAGGTCAGAGCTAAATTCGTCTGGGCTCAATCTGGATCTGCAAAAGCCAGCAAAATGCTTCTACTTCCTATAGCTCAAGTCCTGATTGGGATCAGGCCCGCAAGTTGAGCTATTTCCTTCCACAGCTTTCCAGATGGCGTGCTATCCTTTGTCACTCTTGCCACAGCAGGTGGTTTGTGGGTCTCTGTTTGGGGAAATTCTCCGAGGGTAGCGTTTCGAGGACAACCTACAACAGCTCGGGTCTGTCCACGAGCCAAGTAAAAAGTCCAAGGAGCAGAAGCAAAAGCAGATGGTATTTCCTCACTCTGTCTCATTTTATTTTTGTAATGAAAAGAAGCCAAAAAGGCTCGGGGCAGATCTTTATTTTCAGTAAAATAAAATTAAAAAAAAAAATTGGCAGTGTACAAACTAAAGAGGAATACTGCTGCTAAGTAGAATATTTGATAGCCTTCAACAGTCGCCAAAAAGATGGTATTTATAGAAAACCTACAAATAAATAGGAGAAAGCAACAGATTCCATCCAGTTGCTAATCCCTAAGTAAAAGTAAAGGTTCCCCTCGCACATATGTGCTAGTTGTTTCCGACTCTTTAAATTTTTAAACTGTTTAATTATGGGTTTTAATACAGGGATGCTTTTAATTGTGGGCCAAATTAATTTAATTGGATTTTAATACTGTTTTTAAATTTTGTGTTTCTTGTGTTTTATCTGTTGGCTGTTCACCGCGCCGAGTCCTTCGGGAGAAGGGCGGTATATAAATCTAAACAATAAACAAGAAGAAGAAAAAGAAGAAGAAGAAGAAGAAGAAGAAGAAGAAGAAGAAGAAGAAGAAGAAGAAGAAGAAGAGGAAGAGGAAGAGGAAGAGGAAGAGGAAGAGGAAGAGGAAGAGGAAGAGGAAGAGGAAGAAGACGACAATGATGGAGAGATCAGACTTCACATGCAGAAGGTTACAGCTTATCCTGGGCACCTGGGGGTACGCTTAAAATAGTGGAAAAATCATCGAACAGATTGCAACGAACTCCGTGGTCCCCTCAACCCTTCCCCATGTCCACCGCCATCTTTCCGAGGAGGTAACGAAGAAAAAGGACCTACTCACCTTGTTTCCAAGGTTGCCATTCGCCTGCTTGGAAAGGAGCAGCACCACCATGTCGGCGTGGCCCTCCTGGGCCGCCAGATGTAGCGGCGTCATTCCCTGCGTGGATTCCACGTTGGCGGAAGCACCGTATTGCAGTAGGCTGCAAGCCACCTCCATTTGGTTCTGCCTGGCTGCGATGTGCAAAGGGGTGTATCCGTTCTGTCGCGGGAGAGATCAGCAGGAAAGTTGCAGAGAAATCAGAAGGTCCGAAGTCTCCACCGTGTTTGGTCCTCAAGGAGCTGGAACCAAGCCCTTCTTGCATGGTTGAAGCTCCCAGAGACTAGAAGTGAAGCTGTATGATGACCAGTTAAGGGAATTGGGTACGTCTACCCTAACAATGAGAAGACTTAGCAGTCTTCCAATATGTGAGAGGATGCCACAGAGAATATTTGACCTATTCTCAAAAGCATGCTCCTTCCTTCCTTCCTTCCTTCCTTCCTCCCTCCCTCCCTCCTTCCTTCCCTCTTTCTTTCCTTCCTTCCTTCCTTCCGTCTTCCTTTCCTTCTTCCCTTTCTTTCTCTTCCCTTCCTTTCCTTCCTTCTTCCTTATTTCCTTTCTTTCTCCTTCCTTCCCTCTTTCTTTCTTTCTCTCCTTCCTTCTTTCCTTGCTTCTTTCTCCTTGTTTCCTTTCCTTCCTTCCTTCTTCCCTTCCTTCTTCCCTTTCTTTCTCCTTCCTTCCCTCTTTCTTTCCTTCCTTCCTTCTTCCCTTCCCTTCCTTTCTTTCCTTCCTTCTTCCCTTCCTTTCTTTTCTCCTTCCTTTTTCCCTTCCTTTCCTTTCTTTCTTATTTTCCTTCCTTCTTCCTTATTTCCTGTCTCCTTCCTTCCTTCCCTCTTTCTTTCTCTCCTTTCTTCCTTCTTTCCTTCCTTCTTTCTCCTTGTTTCCTTTCCTTCCTTCCTTCCTTCTTCCCTTCCTTCTTCCCTTTCTTTCTCCTTCCTTCCCTCTTTCTTTCCTTCCTTCCTTCTTCCTTTCCCTTTCTTTCCTTCCTTCCTTCTTCCCTTCCTTCTTTCCTTTCTCCTTCCTTCCTTCTTCCCTTCCTTTCTTTCTCCTTCCTTCCTTCCTTCCTTTCTTTCTCCTTCCTTCCTTCCTTCCTTCCTTCCTTCTTTCCTTCCCTGCCTGCCTGCCTGCATGCCTGCATGCTTTTTTGGGTGTTTTGGGTGAGCTTAAGAGAGGGAGGGGAAAGCAGAGACCACTGAGACCTCTCTCCCAAAACCTCCAGAGTCTCATATGTGCATGGAGGTTGCCCTGTGCTGCAGACGGGTGGCGGGACACGGCCTTGTAATAACTGCCCTCAGGGCATCCTTGCAGTCCCCGCTCCCCAAAACGAGCCCCTGTCTCGACATGCCTCTTACCCAGGCCACGCTGTGCGGAGATGCCCCCTTGGGGAGCAGCACTTTCACAATGTCCAAGTTGTTGTGGTGGACGGCAACGTGCAGAGGCGTTAGTCCATTCTGTGGAGGAGGCAGGAACAACATAAGAGGACTCACCGAGGGCAGTAGTGGCACCTCCCAGCCGCCGTGAGGCCGGATCCTGATACGCACCTTCCCGGCCGCGTTGGGTTGTGCGTTGCGTTCCAAGAGAGCCTCGGCTACATCCACCTTCCCGTATTTGGAAGCAACGTGCAGAGGGGTAAATCCTTTCTGGGGAGAAACAGGGAGTGTCAGCAACTGGGGACAATGGGAGGGCCCTTCTCTGGGGCACCCCACGCTGGCTGGCCCACACCTCTCTGCCCACTCAGATCCCACCCACCCCAACTGCAGAATCTGCCTTCCAGCAAGAATATAGGTAATCCTCAATTTACGACCGTAATTGAACTAAAATTTACATTGCTAAGCAAGATAGTTGTTAAGGGAAGAGGGGGGAAGGGAAGGGAAGGGAAGGAAGAGGAGAGGAGAGGAAAGGAAAGGAGAGGAAAGGAGAGGAGAGGAGAGGAGAGGAAAGGAAAGGAAGAAGGGGAGGGAAGGGAAGGGAAGGAAGAGGAGAGGAGAGGGGAGAGGAGAGAAGAGGAGAGGAGAGGAGAGGAGAGGAGAGGGGAGGGGAGAGGAGAGGAGAGGAGAGGAGAGGAGAGGAAAGGAAAGGAAGAGGAGAGGAGAGGAGAGGAGAGGAAAGGAAAGGAAGAAGGGGAGGGAAGGGGAGGGAGGAGAAGGAAGAAGGGATGGGAAGGGAAGGGAAGAGAAGGGAAGGGAAGGGAAAGGGAGAGGGAAAGGAAAGGAGAGGAGAGGAGAGGAAAGGAAAGGAAGAAGGGGAGGGGAGGGAAGGGAAGGAAGAGGAGAGGAGAGGAGAGGAGAGGAGAGGAGAGGAGGAAGGGGAGGAAGGGGAGGGAAGGGAAGGAAGAGGAGAGGAGAGGAGAGGAGAGGAGAGGAGAGGAGAGGAGAGGAGAGGAGAGGAGAGGAGAGGAAAGGAAAGGAAAGGAAAGGAAGAAGGGAAGGGAAGGGAAGGGAAGGGAAGACCTTCTTTCTCAACCTTAGTCATGGCAGTCTGGGATGCCTCTTTGTCTAGGAGAGCACAAACACAATCCAGGTGCCCCTCGCGGGCCGTGATGTGCAGTGGCGCGTGTCCAGCGGTGGTGGAGAGGTTAGCATCGGCGCCGCTCTCCAGGAGCAGCTTGACCATGGTGTAGTGCCCGAGGCGGCTGGCACAGTGCAACGGCGTCTGATCATCCTGAAAGGAGAAAAGACACACCTGTCTCATCCTAGCTTGTTGCGTGGCCCTGCCTGAATGGCCTGCCTTTTCCACGCTGCCCCAAAGAAGGAAGGACACGAAACTGTCTCGTACGAGGAAGTCACGAGGCTACAAACAGGTTGGTTTTTGATCCAATGAGTTGCGGCAACACACGAAGAACTTCATAATTTGTGTCCTTCAAGCCATCTCATGATTCCAGGGGTTTCCAAACTTGGCAACATGGCTGGCTGAAGAATTCTGGGAGTTGAAATCCACAAGTCTTAAAGTTGCCAGGTTCGGAGACCCCAACAGAAGAATCGAGTCAACTGTCCCAAAGGTGATTTTTTTTCAGGAGGCAACTGGATTTTCTTGTGTTTTGCTTTTGAAGACGTTTCGCTTCTCATCCCAGAAGCTTCTTCAGCTCTGACTGAATGGTGAGGAAAGGAAGGATTTATACCCCTTGCAGACAGCTGGTCATTTGCATCTTTTTAGAGGGTCGTTGAGGCCACTTGGGGGTTTCTCTGTGTCCTCAGTGTCACCTGAGTGGTGCAAATGGTTCCTGTAGTCTGCAATTTCTCCCCTCTGGAAATCCATTCCTATTCCCACGCCACTCAAAGTGGGGTCAACTATATCTAGTCAACTAAATTTCAACACTAACTCAGTTCCAGATAACGGAATTCAAGCGGGGTTGGACTTGAAATGTTTGTAGCCATGTAATGACACTAGGCAGATGCCTCGTTTAACCCCACCTCCCAGCTCTCCCCGTTTTCCTCCCACATGCAGCCACTAAGAAGGGAAGAAGCCATCCATCCATTCACTGGGACTTATTAATCCGAGGTGGCGCAGTGGTTAGAGTGCAGTACTGCAGCTACTTCAGCTGACTGCTAGTTCAGCAGATCAGCGGATCAAATCTCACCGGCTCAAGGTTGACTCAGCCTTCCATCCTTCCGAGGTGGGTAAAATGAGGACCCAGATTGTTGGGGGGCAATACGCTATTTAGTATACTGTCTTTGGTGTAAGCCGCCCAGAGTCCTCAGAGAGTGGGTGGCATAGAAATATGAATAATAAATAAATAAATCCCAAAGACAGACAGGTACCCACCTTCGCTGTGGCATTGACCTTGGCTTTGTTCTGGAGTAGATACTTTGCTACCTCGCTGTGCCCGGCCCGAGCAGCCATGTGGAGGGGCGTCTCTACTTTCTGTGCCAATAGAAGAAGAAAAATCAGAGAACATTCGGAGCTGAGAAAAATTCCCATCAGCCTCCTTCAGAATTCGAAGACGGAAAGATTCAGGTGAGGGCAGTGGTGGGACTCAGGTAATTTAACAACCGGTTCTCTGCCCTAATGATTTCTTCCAACAACCAGTTTGCCAAACTGCTCAGAAAGTTAACAACCGGTTCTCCCGAAGTGGTGACGAACCGGCTGAATCCCACCGCTGGATGAGGAGATTGTCTGCTTTTTTTCCCCTGAAGAACATTTTCATCTCCAAAAGCTACACAGGGTCAGACCGGGAAGCCAAATAAATAATATTTGGCCATTTCCAAAAATGCAGCGCAGATATATTCAGAGATAGAGGAGGAAAAAAGACGTTAAGTGCATTTCTCCACTAAAACAAATCTTGCTTATACCCTCCTAATTTTTCTTGTGGTTTTGACCAGGGAAGGGCTGCTGGGAGTTCGCAGGGGTTTGGGAGAACCTCTAGCTAAGATTCTGTGCAGTTCAGAGAACCCCCAAATCCCATTCCTGGCTGGCTCTGCCCCTCCCCTCCCAGGAGTCCCCACGTGGCCCGTTTTGGGTGCAGGTAAGTGCAGAGTGCGTGCAGAGGCTCAGGGAGGGTGAAAAACAGGCCCATCAGAAGTTCAGGCCCGTTTCTGGCCTCCAGAGGGCCTCCGGAGCCTGGGGAGGCCATTTTTGCCCTCCCGGAGGCTCAAGAAAAGCCTCCGGAGCCTGGGGAGGGCAAAAAACACCCCCTCCCCTGCCATGGTGCAGGAGGCTAACTAGGCCATGCCCACCATGGCCATGCCCACCCAGCAACCGGGCAGAAAACCGCTTGCTAAGCCCACCCCTGGTTTTGACCCTTCTCAAGACATTTTTTGATTACAGAATAACTGAGTTGGAAGGGACCTTGCGAGGTCTTCTAGTCCAACCCCCCGCTCAAGCAGGAGACCGTATACCATTCTCGACAAATGGCTGTCCAATCTCTTCTTAAAAACTTCCAGCGATAGAGCACACGCCTTTTCCGAAGGCAAGCTGTTCCATTAATTATTTCATTAATTAGTTAATGAAAGTTTAAAATTAAGCTTCAAAATCAAATTAAGCTAACCGATTAGTTTAATTAATTAATTTAATTGATTAAGTATGACATTGTTGCCGTTACCGAAACTGGATGGGATGAAACCCATGCCTGGAACGTACAACTAGAGTCGTATAAATTGTTCGAAAGAAATGATCAGTTAAGTCACTTAATTTTTTGCTCACCACGTTGGAAACATTGGGAGATGCTCCCCGTTGGAGCAAGATCTTGACGATAGAAAGGTTTCCCATGAAGGAGGCCACGTGAAGAGGAGTGAGACCCGACTGGCGAGAGAAAAACGAGAGGAAAATAAATGAATCCTAACTCTGTATTTGTCTCCATCCGTGTCTCTATACTGTAGTTAGAAACTGTCATTTACTTGAGGCCAGCTCTACAGAAATCAGTAGATTCCTGAACCCATGAGGCTCCGTTACCTCCGTCACGGCGTCGATGGAGGCCCCCGTCTTCAGAAGAAGTTCCATCACCCTGATGTGGTTCTTCTTACAGGCTATGTGCAGCGGAGTGAAGCCGTTCTGCAGGGAAAGGAGACCAATCAGCGATGCAGTGCAGGTATCTGCCTGGCCTCACCTTTATTTCGCTGGCCTCTACTCACCAGGGCCCGCGCATTAGGCTTGGCGCCCTTATCGAGCAGGATTTTGGCCACCCGGTGGTGGCCACAGTGGGCAGCCACATGTAGTGGGGTCAAGTGATCCAATGTGATGTCATCAATGTCGGCGTTATACTGCAGCAGAAGCCGCACACAGTCTAAGTGGTCACCTTGGGAGGCCATGTGGATGGGGGAGAGGCCATTCTAGAACAAGGAAAGAAGGATGAGCACGGAATGGCCTCGTAAGGGGTACTTAGGGAATAGGCAAGCGTGCAAACCAGCATCTGCATTTCCTGCGTTGGATGAGGATGTCACTGCGTTTTTTGTATTTACCAGATGAGCTATTATTTTTGGACTTTCAGACTTACCGTAGCTTGCCAAGTTTCTTATCTTTAAGCTAACTGCGCATGTCTACATTCTTACTTTCTTCTCAAAACTTTCTTTGTTCTCCTGCCAAGAGAGGTCCGGCAGGAACGTTGCCAAGATGTAACTAATTAGATTAGTGAGATGTTTTATTTTCTTTATAACAAATAAATGAGTTTTTCTTAGAAAATATATCTTCGAGTTTATTTTCTTGCAAAAAGTATACACAAGGAAAATGCCACGATTCACCTCTAACTCAGGCAATTACCCCAGGAAGGTAACGGGGCTGATTGCCACTCTGACAGAGGAGAGCACATCTTTCTCCTCCTGTCCTGGCCACTTTTTACAGAGGAACAATTGAGAGCATTTTAACAAACTGCATCCCTGTTTGGTTTGGTGGCAGCAGCGTCTCAGATAGAAAGTCCCTACAGAGAGTGGTGAGGACAGTGGAGAAGATTATAGGAAGCTCCCTTCCTGTGATTCAGAATGCTGCTTATAAGCACTATGTGCTTAGAGCTCGAAGCATTGTTAGAGACCCCACACACCCACTCCATGGTCTCTTTCTGTTGCTCCCTTCTGGGAGGAGGTTTTGAAGGATTTCTAGCAGGCTTTCCAGATTCTACAACAGCTTTGTTCCCTAGGACATCCGTCTGGTAAATTCGCAAGGTTCGTTTCTCCCGCCATGTACACGTGTACAATATTTCTCCAGGCTTCTCACCTTGGTCTTTGCTTGGATGGGCGCTCCGTGGTCCAGCAAGATTTCAGCAATTCGCAGATGCCCATTGCGGGCGGCACAGTGTAACGGGGTCAATTCATCCTGTAGAAACGGTAGCACTTTAAAAGGTGTGGCATGAATCAATACATATTTCATAGGTTTTTATACCCTGCAATGCTGTTATTAGCACACCAACTGAGCGCTGTTGGAAGCACCTAGCTCCGTGATGGCGAACTTATGGCACGCATGCCACAGGTGGTAGGCAGAGCTATATCCGTGGCCATGCGAGCTGTTGCCCTAGTTCAGCTCCAGCGCACATGCCAGACAGCTGATTTTCAGCTGGCCCCGCCCACGCTGCCCCTCTCCTCCCAAGAGTCTCCACGCGGCCTGTTTTGGATGCCAGGTAAGTACAGAGCTGACATGGAAACACTGGGAGGGCATTTTTGGTTTCCAGAGGGCCTCTGGGGAAGTGGGGAAAGCCATTTTCGCCCTCCCCAGGCTCCTAGAAAGGCTCTGGAGCCTGGGGAGGGTGAAAAATGGGTCTTCCGGTCCCACCGAAAGTCAGGAAATGGGCCGTTTCCTGCCTCCAGAGGGCCTCGGGAGGTGGGAAGACTGTTTTCACCCTCCCCAGGCGCCAAGAAAGTCTCTGGAGCCTGGGGAGGGTGAAAAACGGGCCTACCAGGCCCACCGTGCCTTCGCATGCCAAAAGCGCGCAGGGGGGTCATGCACGCATGTGTGGGGGGGCAAGGCACATTGAATTAGGGGTGTGGGCATGCAGCCGCACACCCCCCCACACTCCCCCCGCTTTTAGCACGCGACGCAAAAAAGTTAGCCATCACTGCCCTAGGCCATCCATCCGTCTGGTAAACTCGCAAGATTCATTTTTTCTTGCCCTGTACATGTATACATCTGAACTAGATTGTGTTGTTTCTCTGTGTCCTATCATAATATATGTGGGTATATGCATAATTTTGTATTTACTTACTTATCTTGTCGTGTTTATGTTAGTGTGCTATTGGAGGTGGGAACCCTTTGAGAGCTGCAAGCAACGAAATTTCATTTTTTATGCATGCCCATTAGTGTACCTTCAGAGTGACCATAAAGTTATTCTATTCTATTCTCTGTTGTCCCTCTGGATCTCCCTCGCCAACTTAACAGAGTCGGAAGAGACCTTGGAGGTCATCTAGTCCAATCCTCTGCCCAAGCAGGAGACCCTACACCACTTCTGACAAATGGCAGTCCAATCTTTTCTTAAAAGCCTCCAGTGATGAAGCTCCCACAACTTCCGAAGGCAACTTCTGTTCCATGGGTTGATTGTTCTCACTGTCAACAAATTTCCCCTTATTTCCAGGTTGAATCTCTCCTTGATCAGTTTCCATCCATTATTCCTTGTCTGGCCTTCGGGTGCTTCAGAAAATAGCTTGACCCCCTTCCTCCTCTCTGTGGCAGCCCCTCAAATACTGGAAAACTGCTTTCGTGTCTCCCCGGGTCCTTCTCTTCACTAGACTAGTCAGGCCCAGTTCCTGCAACCGTTCATTGTATGTTTTAGCCTCCAGTCCCCTAATCATCTTTGTTGCTCTTCTCTGCACTCTTTCTAGAGTCTCAACATCTTTTTAATAGTGTGGTGACCAAAACTGGATGCAGTATTCTAGGTGTGGTCTTACTAAGGCTTTGTAGAGTGGTATTAGTACCTCCCTTGATCTTGATTGTATCCCTCTGTTCATGCAACTTAGCGATCCCTGTGAAGGATGCGGTGCTTCTTGACAAACTTTGTGCTGTTGTGCTTCTCGGCAAACGTCTCTCTCTGTTCCAGTCTCCTCCACGCAATCCGTCCGGTGGCACACTTACCTTAGTGCGAACCTCAATGTGAGCTCCCCGGTCAAGCAACAACCGCACCATTACGGTGTTGCCGCGTCGAGAGGCGATGTGCAGTGGGGTGATGCCATTCTATGGGGGCAGAGAGAGAGGGGGGGGCAAGAAATGAGGTGAGATCTCTGCCAGGAAACTGCAGTACCCTGCAGGACCTGATGGCCAGAGTACAATTAGAGTGGCATGTTTGTTTTCGGGCAATCCAACTGGCGCCGGAATCCCTTTTGACTCTTTGAAAAAACAGTAAATTTGTCCCCTCCCTAGAATAAAACCCACTGTTTTCCATTTAGCAGCAAAAGAGGTGCTTTAAGAGATCCGTGACGACACAGTGGTTAGAATGCAGTTTTGCAGGCTAATTCTGCCCACTGCCCGCAGTTCGATCCTGACCGGCTCAAGGTTGACTCGGCCTTCCATCCTTCCGAGGTGGGTAAAATGAGGACCCAGATCGTTGGGGAAAAGAGGCTGACTCTGCAAACCGCTTAAATAAGGCTGTAAAGATGGCATTTAATTTCATTGTACGGGGTGCAATGACAATCAACTAAACTAAACTAAACTAAACTAAACTAAACTAAACTAAACTAAACTAAACTAAACTAAACTAAACTAAACTAAACTAAACTAAACTAAACTAAACTAAACTAAAGCACTGTGAAGCGATATATAAGTTTCAGTGCTATTCCTTCCTTCCTTCCTTCCTTCCTTCCTTCCTTCCTTCCTTCCTACTTCCCTTCCTTCCTTCCTTCCCTTCCTTCTCTCCATCCCTCCTTCTCTCCCTCCCTCCTTCCCGCTCAGTGGTTAGAATGCAGTATTACAGGCTAACTATGCCCACTGCCAACAGTTCGATCCTGACTGGCTCAAGGTTGACTCAGCCTTCCATCCTTCTGAGGTCGGTAAAATGAGGACCCAGATTATTGGGGGCAACAGGCTGACTCTTAGAGAAGGCTGTAAAGTACTGTGGAGCGGTATATAAGTCTAAGTGCTATTGCTTTTGTCCTTCCTTCCTTCCTTCCTTCCTTCCTTCCTTCCTTCCTTCCTTCCTTCCTTCCCTCCCTCCCTCCCTCCCTCCCTCCCTCCCTCCCTCCCTCTCAGGGGTCAGAATGCAATATTGCAGGCTAATTCTGCCCACTGCCAAAAGTTCGATCCCGACTGGCTCAAGGTTGACTCGGCCTTCCATCCTTCCGAGGTGGGTAAAATGAGGACCCAGATTGTTGGGGGGCAAGATGCTGACTCTGCAAACCGCTTAGAGAGGGCTGCAAAGCACTGTGAAGCGGTATATAAGTCTAAGTGCTATTGCTATTGTTATTTACTCCTTCCTTGCTTGGCCAAACCAAAATCTCCAAAAATCAACACCAGGTCTATGAACAGTAGCTCGCTCACTCCGATGTCTCATGTCCACTGCACTCCGAAGTGTGGGAGGAAGACTGTTTTTCTACACACAAGGACTTATTTTTTAAAAAAAGTTTGGGTATTTACAGCATGTTACTTCGGAAAAGGGTTCCTCCCCTGGTGTTCTGTTCTGGACTTGGGTTTTTCCCACCCCACACGGGGATAAGACTCAAAGCATCTTCCACAACAGTATTTCCCAACCTGGCAGGGAGGAGGGATCATGCATGGAGTTAGTCTGAAGTCCCTGTGTGACCAAAAAAGGGCTAGGAGTGACCCACTCTAAGTTCTTTGGAGACTTAACTAATTATTACCAAGGGCAGGTTGCCAGACAGGGCAGATTCTTGTAGTATAGGCAGAACGTAATAAAGTAGTTAGTTTGAGCTCTGCACTCCCACCAACACTTGTTAAGGCAAGTCACTGGACTATACATTGAGAGCAAACTCCACTCCTTACTACCGCTGATGATGTTACTTAGACTGATAATAAGATATCTGCAAAAAAAAAATAATAATAATCCACAACCAAGCTCAGGGAGCACCAAGCATTGTGCTGAAATGGACGGACTAACCTTACAAATAAAAGATAAAAGAAGACACAGGATATTAGGTGATATGGAATAGATTTTATGAGTGGTTAGAGACAAGAGGTAGAAATTAGAGGAAGAAAGACTATGAATGTATTCAAAATAAATATTGGTCTATCACTACGATCATGCCAATATACTGAACAAAAATGTAAATAAGCTAGAACAGAACAGAACAGAACAGAATAACAGAGTTGGAAGGGACCTCGGAGGTCTTCTAGTCCAACCCCCTACTCAGGCAGGAAACCCTACACCATTTCAGACAAATAGTTGTCCAACCTCTTCTTAAAAACTTCCAGTGTTGGAGCATTCACAACTTCTGCAGGAAAGTTGTTCCACTGATTCATTGTTCTCACTGTCAGGAAATTTCTCCTTAGTTCTAAATTGCTTCTCTCCTTGATGAGTTTCCACCCATTGCTTCTTGTCCTGCCCTCAGGTGCTTTGGAGAATAGCTTGACTCCCTCTTCTTTGGGGCAGCCCCTGAGATATCGGAAGACTGCTATCGTGTCTCCCCTAGTCCTTCTTTTCATCAAACTAGACATACCCAGTTCCTGCAACCGTTCATCGTACGTTTTAGCCTCCAGTCCCCTAATCATCTTTGTTGCTCTTCTCTGCACTCTTTCTAGAGTCTCCACATCTTTTTTACATCGTGGCGACCAAAACTGGATGCAGTATTCCAAGTGTGGCCTTACCAAGGCATTATAAAGTGATATTAACACTTCACGTGATCTTGATTCTATCCCTCTGTTGATGCAGCCCAGAACTGTGTTGGCTTTTTTGGCAGCTGCTGCACCCGGCTGGCTCATATCTCAATGGTTGTCCACTAGGACTCCAAGATCCCTCTCACAGTTACTACTATTGAGCAAGGTACCACATATACGGTACCTGTGCATTTGGTTTTTCTTCCCTAAAGGTAGAACCTTGCTTTTTTCACGGTTGAATTTCATTTTGTTAGATAGCACCCAATGTTCAAGCCTGTCAAGCTAATATAAAAAGAAACTTAGTTAAAATTATTTGGGTATATTATCACTATTGTTATCAGTACATGTGTTAAGATATTATTACTATTGTTATCAGTACATTTGTTAATGTTTATTACTGTCTTATCTCTGGTCCTTTTTTTTTTGTTTTTGTATTTTTGTAAATGGTATACCCTAACAATACACTGCATTCAAAATGTTTATGAATAAAAATATAAAATTTTGAAAGAGAGAGAGAGAGAGAGAGAGAGAGAGAGAGAGAGAGAGAGAGAGAGAGAGAGATATCACCAAGGATTCCCCATTTCAACCCTGAGCTACCAATATTCTCCTTTATCAAGTAGTTAGTTTGACCTCTTCAAGTGTAGGTCTAATTGTTCGTTTCTAACACACCCTTGGTATGTGGAGCCATATCTGTGGGCACGCAAGCATTGCCCTAGCTCAGCTCCAGCGTGCATGCGCACATTGGCCAACTGATTTTCGGGCCTTCCAGGCCCACCTGGAGGGCCTCTGGGGGGAGGTGTTGTGGCTCCGTTACCTGAGCCTGTGTCATCGGCAGGAGAGGACTCCGAGAGTGAAGGAGAGGAGTTGGCAAGGCCTCCCTCTCCAGGACCCTCCTCTCTGGAAATGCCTTTGGTGTCCGCCGAAGGGCAAGAGATAGGGCCGGGGCCAAGAACGTCCACGCAGCCACAGGTGGACAGTGATGAGGGAAATGAGTCTTGGCTGGATCCTCAGCAGCGTCGCAGAGATAAGCGCGCGCAACAGAAGAAAAGGCGTGCCAGAGATTAAGCTGAGTCACTGGACCACACCCCACAGGGTATAAAAGGGGGTGAGGTGGCCATTCAGACTCTGTGACGGACAAAACTAACTACTATCGAGTCACATTGCATCTTTGGAAACAACATTATCTGCCTTGGATTTATTTTACGAACTGGACTACTCTCGAACGGTGTGTATTTTGTTTATTGAGTAAAAGTTCTTGGCAAGCAGCTACTGGGTTGCTGCCAAGCTTCTTATCGAAAGAATTGGTTGTCTGCCAGTTTATTTAACCCCTGGCTGTCTGTTTGTGTGCGTGTGTGAGACGGGGACAGAACAGGTGAGGAAGGCCGTTTTCACCCTCTCCAGGCTCCTAGAAAGCCTCTGGAGCCTGGGGAGGGCAAACAACGGGCCTACCAGGCCGACTGTGCCATCACGTGCCAAAAGTGGGGGTTGCGTGCGGGTCACACACACATGCGTGGTGGCATTTAATTATGGGTGTGGGCACACATGTGTGTGACCTGCCCCCGTGGGGGGGGGGCACTTTTGGCATGCGACGGCAAAAAGGTTAGCCATCACTGCCCTTGGCAATTTGAAGGTGAGTGGACTTCAACTTCCAGAATTCTCAGCAATTCTCTGCCGGCTATGGAATTCTGGGAGTTGAAGTCCCTATTCCTGGAAATGGCCACGGTTAGGAAATCCGGTGCTACAGCATCGGCATGCGCTCTGCACCTACCTGGGGGGTGAAATTGACGCTTGCTCCACGGTTGAGTAGAAGCTGGGCCACGTTGAGATTCTCGTAATGTGCTGCGATGTGAAGAGGGGTGAAGCCAGTCTGTAGGAGAAGAATGAAGGGGGAACAGTCAAACACCCCAGGATCTCACCCGCTAAGAAATACAGGGAGGATTTTTCAACTTGTCCTCTTGCTCAACACAAGGCCATCCCATTCACTCCATGCCGAACCAGCTCAGTAGAAGGACCTCTCTGTCAGGTTTCGATGTCGTCTCAAATAAAATAAATTGCATTTCCAAACAAATAGTCTTTGAAGAAATCTTTCGTTTTATTAAGCACGACAACCTGTCCCCAATTGTGGCGTAGCCAACACTGACTTCCTGACCCCAAACCTTCCCTTTCCGTTCCCCAATTCTCTGCGTCTCATTGGCCCTCTTCCAAATCACTCTCCCCATATCTACTACTTCAGCTCCCAGGAATGTCCCCCCTCCCATCTCATCTCCTAGGGGATATTATCTTCAGGGAAAATAAGGAGGTGAGAAGTCAAGCGTCCTCTTGCCAGCTGCCCCCTCTTCTCCTTCTTATGTCAGCACTAGAGTAAATGCATGTTGAAGTGCTGACAACTCTCGTTATTTCGGAGCATTAAGGGCTAAATGGTTTTCTTTATTAGTGGCTATTTTACCCAAGATATCTGTATGCAGTTCTGAGGCATCCCATAATGAAAATCCACTGCAGGCAATCCTCAACTTATGGCCATCATTGCCTTTGCCAAGCTAGGTAGTTGTTAAATGAGCCGCACTCAATTTTTATGACCTTTTTGTGATGGTTATTTAGCAAATCACTGCCGTTTTTAAAGCGAATCCCATGTCATTAATTGACCCGCCTTCTCTCGTGATCTCTGCTTGTCAGAAACTAACTGAGAAGGTGTAAAATGCTAATCACATGATCCCAGGACACCAGATATTGTCAAGTGCCTGAATTTTGATCCTGCAACTATAGAAATGTCATAATGGTTGTAAATGAGAGGAGCAGACATAAATCCACTTTTTCTTTTTCTCTTCCCTTCTCTTCTCTTTTCTCTTCCCTTCTCTTCCCCTCCCCTTCCCTTCTACTCTACTCTATTATTTTCCTTTCCTTTCCTTTCCTTTCCTTTCCTTCCCTTCCCTTCCCTTTCCTTCCTTTCCCTTCTATTCTACTCTATTATTTTCCTTTCCTTTCCTTTCCTTTCCTTCCCTTCCCTTTCCTTCCTTTCCCTTCCCCTTCCCTTCTACTCTACTCTATTATTTTCCTTTCCTTTCCTTTCCTTTCCTTTCCTTCTCTTCCCCTCCCCTTCTACTCTACTCTACTCTATTATTTTCCTTTCCTTTCCTTTCCTTTCCTTTCCTTTCCTTTCCTTTCCTTTCCTTTCCTTTCCTTTCCTTTCCTTTCCTTTCCTTTCCTTTCCTTTCCTTTCCTTTCCTTTCCTTTCCTTTCCTTCCCTTCCCTTCCCTTCCCTTCCCTTCCCTTCCCTTCCCTTCCCTTCCCTTCCCTTCCCTTCCCTTCCCTGTTAAGACCAACTGATGGAACATGATTTTTTTTTCAAGTGGTCCCACTAAAGCCAGGGATCCTAAATGCCCAGGATCCTCCCCTTCCCAGCCTGACCCATGGATCTCCCTGAGCATGACCAGCTGACCTTGGAAAGGACATCGGCATTGGGGTCGTTTTGCAAAAGCACGGCAGCTGTTCGCGTGTCATCGTTGCGGGCGGCTATGTGTAACGCCGGGAGGCGCACCTTCCCCTTCGTCCCGTAGTTAATCAGGTGGGCCACCACGTTTTCGTGGCCTTGCTGCAGAGCCACTGCCAAGGGAGTAAAGCCATCCTGCCCAAGATTGAAGAAAGAAAAGCATAAAGTAAGAAAAGATTTCACATCTATTTCCTGAAATTCCTTGAAGGCAAAAGGAAGCCTTCATCCTTCCGAGGTGGGTCAAATGAGGACCCCACATTATTGGGGGCAAGAGGCTGACTCTGTAAATCGCTTAGATAAGACTGTAAAGCACTATGATGTGATATGCAAGTCTAAGTGCTATTGTCCGTCCTTCCTTCCTTCCTTTCCCTTCCTTCCTTCCTTCCTTCTTTCCTTCCTGCCTGCCTTCCTTCCTTCTTTCCTTCCTTCCTTGCCTTCCTGCCTTCCTGCCTTCCTGCCTTCCTGCCTTCCTTCCTTCCTGCCTGCCTGCCTTCCTTCTTTCCTTCCTTCCTTCCTTCCTTTCCTTCCTTCCTTCTTTCCTTCCTTCCCGCCTTCCTTCCTTCCTTCTTTCCTTCCTTCCTTCCTTCCTTCCTTCTTTCCTTCCTTCTTTCCTTCCTTCCTTCCTGCCTGCCTTCCTGCCTGCCTGCCTTCCTTCCTTCCTTCCTTCCTTCCTGCCTTCCTTCCTGCCTTCCTTCCTTCCTTCCTTTTTGCCAAGGTGGCGCAGTGATTAGAATGGAGAATTGCAGGCTAATTCTGCCCACTGCCAACAGTTCGATCCTGACTGGCTCAAGGTTGACTCAGCCTTCGATCCTTCAGAGATGGGTAAAATGAGGACCCAGATTGTTGGGGGCAAGAGGCTGACTCTGTAAACTGCTTAGAGAAGGGCTGTAAAGCACTGTGAAGCGGTATATAAGTCTAAGGGCTATTGCTATTTACAATCATCAAAGCACCATCATTTTGGAGACAAACATTTTAGGTACGTCATGCAAAGATAGGAATAGGGTGAGAAGACCTGTGTGTTTTCCTCACCCTTCATCAATAGAGCTGATGTTTTTGTTGGACAAAAACTTATAAGTAGGAAGAGGAGGACCCATTTATTTAAACACAACATTTATGAACGTGATTCTCAGGGCCAAAACATGATAACAAGGATAAAAATCTCAGCGGGGAGCCTCTTAGGATAAACATACAGCCACTTCTCGTACAGCAAACTCAGTTAGCGACTATTCTCGAATATGGCAGTTTAATATTGTTTATTAAATGATAACAAAAAAAATCATTATTATTTTTTGGCCAATGCGCCTGACAACATTGTGAAACTGATTAAGGTCTGGTCAGTTTCAGGCAGTGGTGCCAGTTGACAGGACGGTCCTAATCAACTAATTAAGGTCACAGAGCAGTTACTACTTTTTAGAAACCCTCTGCGCTGCAGAGAAAATAATGTCAGGAAAAGATAGCTTGTTTAAGTCATCTTTGTGCCCTGCAAGGTAGCCAAAGAAGGAAAATGAAAAAGGTTAAGCACAGAACACCCATAAGAAAATTTTATCTGGATGAGATGGGCAGCAACCATTAATCTTGGCAGCGTCTTCTCTCTCTTTCTCTCTCTCCCTCACTCTCACTCTCTCTCTTACTCGCTATCTCACTCTCTCATTCTTTCTCCCTCTCTCTCATCTTTTCCCTCTTCCTCCCTCACTCCTTTTTTCTCTCTCTACTTCCCTCTCTCTCCCCTCTCCCTTTCTCTCCCTGTCTGGGTCTCCCTCTTTCTCTCTCTCTTTCTTCCTGTCTTTCTCCCTCCCTCTCCCTCCTTCCCTCTCTCTCTCTCTCCTGCTCTCCCTCTCTTTCTCTCCCTCTCTGGGTCTCCCTCTTTCTCCCTCTCTTTCTTCCTGTCTTTCTCCCTCCCTCTCTCTCCCTCCCTCCATCTCTCTCCTGCTCTCCCTCTCTTTCTCTCCCTGTCTGGGTCTCCCTTTTTCTCTCTCTCTTTCTTCCTGTCTTTCTCCCTCCCTCTCTCTCCATCCCTCCCTCTCTCTCTCTCTCCTGCTCTCCCTCTCTTTCTCTCCCTGTCTGGGTCTCCCTCTTTCTCTCTCTCTTTCTTCCTGTCTTTCTCCCTCCCTCTCTCTCCCTCCCTCCCTCTCTCCTACTCTCCCTCTCTTTCTCCCTCTCTCTCCCTCTCTCCCCCACTCTTTATCTCCCATTTCGCTTAACAACCAAGTTGTTGGAATGGAACCCGGTCACTGAACAAGAAGAGAGTGTGTTAACACTCCAAAACTTCCAGTTCTTTTCCTTCCCACCATTGCCGTGTGACCTCCTAGGGCCTCCCAGCAAACAGTGGCACCCTTCCTCTTGCTGCAAAGGGCTGTCTTATTTTTAGGCTCCTCACCACATCCCTTGGTGGCAAAAAAGGCGCCTGATCCTGGGATTGCCCAGTTCCTTTTCCCACATCTGAACCGTGTGTGTGTGTGTGTGTGTGTGTGTGTGTGTGTGTGTGTGTGTGTGTGAAACAGCAGAGAGACACCGGGTAGTGTCAGAACAAATTCCCCTGCTAATAAGCAGCCTTTAGTAGCTACGAGGTAAACAACATATGGGAGAAAAAAGCAGGGAGTGAGTGGGCTTGAATCGTCTATATATATATATATATTTCACATTCACGTTGGACAGCAAAGGCATTCACGGGAATTCAATAAAGGTTGCTCCTCCGAATTCAGAAAACCTTGTTCTTTTCTCGACCCGACAACTGTCGGTGAATTCTTTGGGGGAAATACTCACCTCCGTTGCCACGTTTTGGTTAGCACCATTTTCCAGTAAGAACTTGACAACTTCCAGGTGATTCTCTTGGGCAGCCATATACAGGGGCGTGAAGCCTTTCTGCAAAGAGAGAATCAGCCGTGGGACCTCACAAATAGCCACACAAATATCACCACCGACACAGATAAGGAGGGGCACAGAGAAATTGCAGGAACTGGGCATGTCTAGTCTAGTGAAGAGAAGGACCAGGGGAAACAGGATAGCTGCCTTCCAATATTTGAGGGGCTGCCACAGAGAGGAGGAAGGGGGTCAAGCTATTTTCCAAAGCACCCGAAGGCCAGACAAGGAATAATGGGTGGAAACTGAACAAGGAGAGATTCAACCTGGAAATAAGGAGACATTTTCTGACATTGAGAGCAATCAACCCATGGGACAGAAGTTGCCTTCAGAAGTTGTGGCAGATTCATCACTGGAGGCTTTCGAGAAGAGACTGGACTGCCATCGGTCAGAAATGTTGTAGAGTCTCCTGCTTGGGTGGGGGTTGGACTAGATGACCTACAAGGTCCCTTCCAACTCTTGTTACTCTATGTCCTAAGTAATTTGTTCCATTGCTGTTGTAACATCAAACGGGCCACTAAATGAATGGTGGTTAAGTTGATTACTACCTGCAGTCTTTCCATTTACAATCAGAGCCTTGGTAGTACAGTGGTTTAATGCACCCTGTTATTAACACAGCTGCCTGCAATTTCTGCAGGTTCGAATCTTACCAGGCTCAAGGTTGACTCAGCCTTCCATCCTTTCTAAGGTAGGTGAAATGAGGACCCGGTTTGTGGGGGCAATAAGCTGACTTTGTATAAATATACAAAAGGATGAAGGCTATTGCTTAGCGCATTGTAAGCCGCCCTGAGTCTCCGGAGAAGGGCGGCATATAAATCAAATTTTTTAAAAAAAACTGTTCCAATTTACAACAGATCTTCCTCCGCCCCTCCCCCCACCCCCCAAAAGGTACCTATCACCCTGTTTTTTGTTTTGTTGTTTTTGGCTTTAATTTATTATGCCACCCTTCTCCGGAGACTCAGGGCGGCTTACAATGCGCTAAGCAATAGCCTTCATCCTTTTGTATATTTATACAAAGTCAGCTTATTGCCCCCACAAACTGGGTCCTCATTTTATCTATCTTAGAAAGGATGGAAGGCTGAGTCAACCTTGAGCCTGGTGAGATTTGAACTTGCAGTAACTGCAGGCAGCTGGATGTTAATAACAGGCTATTAGTCTGCTGCGCCACCAGGTTGGACTAGAGGACCTCCAAAGTCCCTTCCAGTCCTACGATTCTACGATAAGGGGCCAGAATAGGACTTGAGGAAAGCTTTTAGTAGGTTGATTTAGCTCCCTCTTAAATTGGCCGTCGCTGCAGACATTTTAAAATTTAAACAGGGCTTCGGGTAAAACATCCCACCGATTTCAACCTCAGCTCTGGATCCTGCAGAGCCGAGAGGAAAAGAAATTGAAGGAAAGGATTTTCCAGAAGCTCTAAATGCTAAAAAAAACCCAAAACAACCAACAACAACAACAAAAAAAAAGCCAGAGTTCTAGCAGATGATGAAATCAGATGCCTAGAATCACTGGCTGTTTACTCATCTGCTTAGCAATATATATATATATATATATATATATATCACCAGCTTATGCAGAGGCGGAGTGTGCTTGTTTTAAGACCTGGAAATCAAGAGGGGAGTTTCTTGCTTTTTGCAGCCAAATGCAAGCCCTCTTCCTCTTCACCTTTTTGGGAAGATGACTCACAAGTGTGACTGGCAACCGGGATGGAGAAGATTGCTGCGAGGGAGAGTGAGGTGACAGGGAGGACATTTGCTTGCCGATCTCAGCCAGAACGACAGGCGTCCAATTGCCTCTCAAATTCTCAATTCTGGCTCCCCTCGAACCTGTCGTTCTCCTTTTTTTTCCTCTCCACCAGCCACCTTATTTTCGTTCCCGCTCCCCAATATTTATCTGACCTTCGGATATCAATTTATGTAACCCAAAAATGCAGGAGCCCCAGAAAGGTTTACGGGGAGGTTATGCTGCCTGGGAACCAGCAGGGGGCGCAGGTGAATATTCTCCATCCTGCTTGTTCGCCCAACAGAGGGACACAGGCTGATCTGATCTCTTTCCGTCCATCGAAGAGACACCCGGAAAGCTTTTTTGACGGTTATCTCAAGCTCTTCTGGTTGGCTGGGTGGCAGAAAGCAAGCGATGTTGGAAAGGTTGGCCGAGAACAGCTGGTGCTCCTCAAAAGAGTCAGAGGGATACGGAAGGCTTTGGATCCAGCGAGAATAGAGATTCCGAGCAAAAGAGCAGGAGGGGGACAGTAACAGTAAGTAACAGTAACAGAGTTGGGAAGGGACCTTGGAGGTCATCTAGTCCAACCCCCTCCTCACGCAGGAGACCTGTACTAGGGATTCGAACCGCCGAACTGCCGACATTTCTGATCGACAAGCTCAGCGTCTTAGCCCCTGAGCCACCTAGCCAGGATATTAATAATGCAAAAGTAAATCTACTCAAGAGGTTTATGTCAGCGTGTGCAAGCTATCCGTCCTTTCGGTCCATGGAAGATACTACAGGTATCACTTCAGCCACTCGGCAACTGGTGTGTACCTACAACAATTGCAGTCTCCTTTTGATGAGCAAAGGCCATGAGGAAGCCAGATTCACTCACTGACGGTGTTACTCGCTTAACAACTGCAGTGATTGAGTTAACTGTGGCAAGGAAGGTTGCAAAATTGGGCAACATTCGCTTAATAAAATGTTTCGCTTAGCAACATAAATTTGGGAGTCAGTTGTGATTGCAAGTCGAGATTCTACCTGTACAAAAAAACACTCTCTACTTTCGGTCCGTAGAAACAGCAACCAACTCTTTTGCTGCTTGAAATCAGTGAGTGTTTCTCATGCTATTTCTATTTTCATGCTATTTCTCAGAGGAAGGGGTCAAGCTATTTTCCAAAGCACCCGAAGGCCAGACAAGGAATAATGGATGGAAACTGAACAAGGAGAGATTCAACCTGGAAATAAGGAGGAATTTTCTGACAGTGAGAACAATCAACCCATGGAACAGACGTTGCCTTCGGAAGTTGTGGGAGCTTCATCACTGGAGGCTTTCGAGAAGAGACTGGACTGCCATCGGTTAGAAATGGTGGAGGGTCTCCTTGGGCAGGGGGTTGGACTAGATGATCTATAAGGTCCCTTCCAACTCTGTTAGTCTGTATATCTGTATACCTGGGATCTGGGTTTGGCCAGTGTAATAGGGATAGCTAATTCATGGTTTGGTGTTCTTGTGAAGGAAGCCCTCCCAAGTCACTGTTTCATCGGATTGTCCTCCTCTCTCATTCTGCAAGTCTAGATGCTGATTGATCACCGTGAGTCTCTTTTCTTCTTACTGCCCTTTTCTGTGGTGGCACCACGACTTTCCGAACAGCCTCTGAGGAGGCTCACCTGGCAGCGACCGCTCGCTGGGGATTCTTACCTGTGATTGTGCATTGACATTTGCCCCAAAATTCACCAGCTCCTGCACGACGTCGTCTTGCCCTGCCAAAGCAGCAATGTGCAAAGCTGTGTTCCCTTTCTGGAATAAAAAAGGGGGGGGCCAGAACGAAGGTAAAAAATTATAATCTATTTTAGAAGAGAACCTCTCTTTAAAAAAAAAAAGCAAGAGCAAAAAAGAGCAATGAATCTGATGAATCAAGAACAACGTCTGTAATTTGGTACGGAAAAGTTCGTTCTCACAACTTTAGCCTGGATTGTGAACCCAGCTCTTGAATATATCTACAATTCTGAGCAATTTTATCCTAGTTGCGTTGACATCACTTCCTTCAAAGAGTTTTGGACATTTTTTTAGAGAAGCTGATGGGCAGATACCTCCAAGATGATTGATTGATTGATTGATTCATTCATTCATTCATTGATTCATTCATTCATTCATTCATTCATTCATTCATTGATTCATTGATTCATTGATTCATTCATTGATTCATTGATTCATTGATTCATTGATTGATTCATTGATTCTTTCATTCATTCATTCATTCATTCTGTCAGGTTTCGATATCATCTCAAATAAAATAAATTGCATTTCCAAACAGTCTTTGAAGAAATCTTTCACATGAATGAAACACATTCATTCATTCATTCAATTTCTACAGCTGTCCATCTCAATCCTATTGACTCTGGACAGTGAATAATAGCACTGTATCTCACAATTCTGCAAACTTTGAGAAGTAGGGTGAAGACCAGACTAAAATGCATTTATTAAAAGTCAATAGTATAGTACATAAAAAGAATTTTAAAAAAACTTTCTTTCCCAGACATAAATAATCATAATGAAATCACTACTTTCCTTTACGGTGAGGAGATCGTGCAAATTTGTTTGGGAGTGTTTGTTCAAAGAATTTTTACTACTGGTTCTGTGGGCGTGGCTTGGTAGGCATGGCAGGGGAAGGATACTGCAAAATCTCCATTTCCACGCCACTCCAGGGGAAGGATATTGTAAAATCTCCATTCCCTCCTGACTCCAGGGGAAGAATGCTGTAAAATCTCCATTCCCTCCTGACTCCAGGGGAAGGATATTCTAAAATCTCCATTCCCGCCCCACTCCAGGGGAAGAATGCTGTAAAATCTCCATTCCCTCCCCACTCCAGGAAAAGGATATTGTAAAATCTCCATTCCTACCCCACTCCAGGGGAAGAATGCTGTAAAATCTCCATTCCCTCCCCACTCCAGGGGAAGGATATTATAAAATCTCCATTCCTGCCCCACTCCAGGGGAAGGATATTGTAAAATCTCCATTCCCACCCCACTCCAGGGGAAGGATATTGTAAAATCTCCATTCCCACCCCACTTACCTGCTTTCCAGCTCCGTTTTCCTGTGCAGGGCAACAAAAGAAGACCCAACCGATCAGCTGGGAGGCAGCAATAGACTCACCATGCCAATCAGCTGGGACTCAATCAGCCGGGACTCAGGAAGCAGCGAATAGATCGGCGGCGGGGCCAATCAGAAGTGGTATTTGCCAGTTTTCGAACTACTCAAAATTTCCGCTACCAGTTCGACAGAACCGGTCAGAACCAGCTGAATATCATCTCTGAAGCCAATGTATCTTTTGTCCCTCCTGCTCTGGAGTCCTTACCTTGGTTGTTGTTTCCAGCACAATTTCTTTGTGCAACAGCTCAGCCACCATCTTTACATGCCCCTCCTTAGAGGCCAGATGTAAGGCATTCAATCCATTCTGGAAAAAGAAGAAGGTGTGTTAAACAAGGGCTGTTGTGTTAGCTCACTGTGCTATGCAACAGATTCAGCCCGGACAGGATAAGGGTTTGGGGTGGAGGTGGGTGGGTGAAGGAAAACAAAACAAAAAAAAAAAACAGTGGTTGCATTAACACAGCACGCTGGACTTAGTTATTGGATTAAACTATTTTCCAAAATCATGCAATACACTAAAACCATAAACTAGCTAAAAAGGCTGGGTTTGCACAAAACACTTATGTCGTATTGCAACACAGAACCGACACACTCACACAAAGCCAAGGTTAAAACTAAGCTTAGCTTACTGTACGCATGCAGCTGTTAAGTCTGGGTAAACCTGTTGTGCAAACACAGCCTATGTGTGAGACAAGAAAGAGAGAGAGAGAGGGAGAGAGAGAGAGAGAAAGGCCACGTTCACACAACATGCTTAATTGGGATAAAGTCGAGTGTCCCGTTTGGGAGACGTCGCATGTTTACCAACCCGAAGTTATTTTACTCTTTGTGTTCTGTCCAGTGGTGAAATCTAAAATTTGTTATTACTTGTTTTGTGGGCGTGGCTTGGGGGGGTAATGTGACTGGGTGGGCGTGGCCAATTTTTTTTTTTTTACGTTTAAAATTTTTTCTACAATCTTTTCGGCGAAGAGGTTGTTTAAAAATGCTTTCAAAAGACTCTGACAATCCCAGCGGAGTTGCCTGATCAGCAGAGGCTTTTTTTTTCTTTTAAAAGCCTCTGATGATCCCAGCTGAGCCGCGCGATCATCAGAGGCTTTTTTTTTTTTAACTTTTAAAGGCATTTTTTCGGCCGAAGAGGTTGTAGAAAAAATGCTTTTAAAAGTTAAAAAAAAAAAAAAGCTTCTGATGATTGTGCGGCTCAGCTGGGCATGGGGGGGGCAGGGATTTTTGCTACCGGTTCTCCGAACCACCTGCCTCAATCGCTACCGGATCAGGCGATCCGGTCCGAACCGGGAGCATTTCACCCCTGGTTCTGTGCGTCGGGCATATCCTGGATATGGATCACTTCGGTCCCCATTCATTAAGCTCCCTCTCTGAGCATATGCAGCCAAGGAATAAGGAGGTGAGGGAGAATTCGTTTTTTTAAAAAACATGCTACTTTACTCCTGCAATGCCTACAAACGTCCCGCTATCACAGATTTTGCAAGAATTACATTTTGCATTTTCAACAGCGGCCCCTGCAAAACAGGGGGGGGGTTGTCTCAAAAAAAATCCGGATTGAGACAGAATGCCTTGGTGGCGCAGCGGACTAAAGTGCTGTTAAGTAGCACTTAGCTGCCAGCTGCCTGCAATTACTGCGAGTTCAAATCTCACCAGGCTCAAGGTTGACTCAGCCTTCCATCCTTCCGAGGTAGGTAAAATGAGGACCCAGATTGTGGGGGCAATAAGCTGACTTTGTATAAAAAAGAACACCGCTTAGGGGGGGCCCGAAAGCCCTACTAAGCAGGTATATACAAAAATATGAAGGCTATTGCTTAATGCATTGTCAGCCGCCCTGAGTCTCCGGAGAAGGACGGCATATAAATCGAACAAATAAATAAATAAATAAATAAATAAATAAATAAATAAATAAATAAATACATACATACATACATACATACATACATACATACATACATACCCTGGTCCATTTTACACATGCTTTCGGTCATATCACACACATGCGCTAGAGACATTCACAGACCTACGGCGAGAAAAATCGCAATCCCCCTCCCAACCAGCCTGGCTAGGTGGCTCAGTGGCTAAGACGCTGAGCTTCTTGATCAGAAAGATTGGCAGTTCGGCGGTTCAAATCCCTAGTATAGGTCTCTTGCGTGAGGTCATTTCCAACTCTGTTACTGTTACACATCCCTGCACGGTTTAACTTCTCCTCAGGCCAAAAAACCCCCAGAAACCTGAATCTTTTTCAATTACTTGAAATTACTTGACCATACCTAGAATTCTGCATCCAGTTTTGGTCACCACACTATTAAAAAAAAGATAGGACATCAGCCAATTCAATAGAGTCCTGGCTTCGGTGTTGGGTTTCAAATTTTTTTACTACCAGTTTTGTGAGTGTGGCTTGGTGGGCGTGGCATGGCTTGGTGGGCGTGGCTGGGAAAGGATACTGCAAAATCCCCACTTCCTCCCGATCAGCTGGGACTCGGAAGGCAGAGAATAGATGGGGGACGGAGCCAGTCAGAATTTTTACTACCGGTTCTCCGAACTACTCAAAATTTCCGCTACCGGTTCTGCAGAACTGGTCAGAACCTGCTGCAACCCACCTCTGCCTGGCTTCTACTAATCTTCTGTTGTACTAGCCCTGACTGCAATTCCTTCTCCTTGAAGTTGTGGGTCTCACTCGACTCGAGTCTAACGTGTTGTGTGAAGTCATTCTGCCACTCTTACTTTTACAAACACACATGCGTTTCCATTTTGTTATGCAGAAAAGTCCCTCGGCAATCCACATTTTCATTTTTCCGTTAACTGTCGAACATCGAAAGCCTTCCCACGACAGATGAGTGATGCCCGATGCTGATTTCTCTGGCAGCGATGAGGATGGAATCAAAGATTTGATGCAGATGGCAAGGATGATCAGATGGTAGGGTGGAAGCCACTGGCCTTGTGGTCTCGGTCTGACCACATGCATCCCACTTTCATTGCATACAGGACACATGAGGTTGGACCTTGACCACAAGTGTGACATGCCCCAGAGCAGACAAAGACAAAGGTGCAATCGAACGACAGGACAACGATGGGAAGAATTGACCATGCAAAGGTAACGAAGTCTTCACAAAACACGTTTGAGGATTTCCCAGGATTGGTGAGCTGTCAATCTCATGTCACATTAAATACATAATCTAACATATATGCTTCTACGCATATTGTCTTCCTACTGTTTCCATGCTGGCTGATCCCACACCACAGTCCTTACTAATCAGCTGAGCTGATTTACTTCCAGGTCAACTGCAGGGCATCTCCAATCACGGTGATTACTCCTTTGAGATGCTAGCGCTCTGGAAAACTTGGGGGAGGCTGATGGGTCATTGGCAGGACCTCTCTTTCCATCCCAGCTTCTTAAGCCTCTCTGAAGAGATCATTACAATTTTCTACATATATCCCATGAATTTTCAATGCAGTAGAGGAATGGTGGCTTAGCAGCAATGCATCTTCCCTCTGTAGCAACTGCTTTGATTTTTTTTTCCTGCCCCAGAACTCAACATAGAAATGCACACAACATGAATTTAAAAAAAATAATAAAAATGAATGGACAACACACAAATGAATGGGGGAAAAGGTTGCATTCTTTGATAGGTCAAACTGAGCAGGTCAGCTTAGAGCCGGGGTGAGCAACTCTATGGGCTGACTTTACGACTGTGGACATGGCTGGCTCAGGAATTCGAGGAGTTGAAGTTCACAAGTCTTGTAAAGTCATCCTAGTTGCATCCTAATACACCATATTTAAATGTGGTAGATTCAGAAAGGATCCATACTGCTAACCTGTATAACTTGATGCCATCAGAGATAACGGCTACTACTTGGGATGGACTCAGAGGTGGGATTCAGCCAGTTCGTATCAGTTCAGGCGAACCGGTTCGCTCCAACAATCAGCTGGGCCCGCCCGCCCCTCCCCTGCGGTATATCAGCCTATATTTCCTTTGTTTGAAGCCCAGCTGATAGGTGCGGTAAAGCGGATTGCCATGCCTCAGCTGTTTTACTCACTGGGGCTGCAGTAGAATGTAAGTTTTAGAGCTGTTTTCAAATGCACTGCATGTTCTTGAATAACCTCTATGCTTCAGATTAAGGAGGAATATGGTGGGATAATATTTGGATCATGTATCTGGTCATTGGCCAGTTTTCTCCATAGGAAGAAAGATTTGTGGACCTGGGCCTGTCCTCAAAGCTTCTTGGCATAATTGTTTTATTGAATAGAGTAGAGTAGAGTAGAGTAGAGTAGAGTAGAGTAGAGTAGAGTAGAGTAGAGTAGAGTAGAGTAGAGTAGGAGTAGAGTAGGAGTAGGAGTAGGAGTAGGAATTGGAATAGAATAGAATTAAGAATGATAGAATAGAATAGAATAGAATAGAATAGAATAGAATTAAGAATGATAGAATAGAATAGAGTAGAGTAGAGTAGAATAGAATAGAAACAATAGAATGTAATAGAATTAAGAATGATAGAGTAGAGTAGAGTAGAATAGAGTAGAATAGAATAGAATAGAATAGAATTAAGAATGATAGAATAGAGTAGAGTAGAGTAGAGTAGAGTAGAGTAGAGTAGAGTAGAGTAGAGTAGAGTAGAATAGAATAGAATAGAATAGAATAGAATAGAATAGAATAGAATAGAATTAAGAATGATAGAATAGAGTAGAGTAGAGTAGAGTAGAGTAGAGTAGAGTAGAGTAGAATAGAATAGAATAGAATAGAATAGAATAGAATACAATAGAATAGAATAGAATAGAATAGAATAGAACAGAACAGAACAGAACAGAACAGAACAGAACAGAACAGAACAGAACAGAACAGAATAGAATAGAATAGAATAGAATAGAATAGAATAGAATTATTTATTGGCCAAGTGTGATTGGACACAGAAGGAATTTGTCTTTGGTGCACAAGCTCTCAGTGTACATAAAGAAAAAATAAAATATATTCATCAAGAATCATAAGATACAACATTTGGTTATATTTACTAATAAGCAATCAAATCATACCAGGAAACAATAAAAACAATATAAGTTGTAAAGATACAAGCAACACGGATAGAGCCATAAGTGGGAAGAGATAGGTCCTAGTAAGGTTAAGAAGAAGAATAGTAATACAGTCTTAGTAGTTAATTTGACAGCTTAGATGCAGATTCTGCTCTCTGAAAGCAAAGCACTCAGCAACAGCTCAGAGTGTACATTGCAACAACACACCAAGGCCCTCAAGTAAAGGTCAAGGGGAACCGTAATTTGCTATCTACAGATTGAGAAGATTAATTACACATCGGAGGTGTGCCTGCTCGTCTCTCTCACACAGTGAGCACGGGAGCTCGCTGTGCATCTCCAAGGATTCGGGGATCTTAAATAATGCTTCCATTCCCACAACATGTTTATTTGGGTCAACGAAAGACCAAGCATTTGCATTTGTGCAGCATCCTTAAGTGGGTCAAGGAATAACTTACACTTGTTTTTTTGTTGTTGTTGCTGTTGTTGTGTTTGGTTAGCTTACGGGTCAATGTATTGTGCAAATCCAGAAAATGGGCTTAATTCAGTATCCAGCAGGGTGGATTTGATTTAAATCGAGTTGATTTAAATCACAATTTAAATCATGATTTAAATCACTAGTAAAA
The DNA here is from genome assembly GCF_059756535.1 of Pantherophis guttatus. Classification (NCBI taxonomy): domain Eukaryota; kingdom Metazoa; phylum Chordata; class Lepidosauria; order Squamata; family Colubridae; genus Pantherophis; species Pantherophis guttatus. The sequence goes on from NC_142071.1 coordinate 2,632,372, forward strand.
AGGCTTGATTTAAATCATAATTTTTAAAGAGCAACTGTCATCTCTGCTACTCCTTTGACCCACTGTTGACTCCCCGATAGTCCCAGTGTTGCAGAATATACAGCCTCCTGCTACATAACTAAGCTCCATTTCAGGCTGAATAAACTAAATTATTTATGTATCTTAAATAGAAAACGATCTTACGATAGATTTTTACCCCAAAAGTTTTTTATTAAAATAAATTCGATAAAAATCAAAAAAATCCGATTTAAATCAAAAAAATCCGATTTAAATCAAAAAAATCCGATTTAAATCAAAAAAATCTGATTTTTTTAAATTTTTTTAAAAAATCATTGATTTTTATCCACTCTGGTATCCAGGTTTGTGAATGCAGCCAGAGAATGCTTCTGCACACCAGGGAGTAGTAACGGAGACCATCAGGTAAGCAAAGACTCAGGCCAAGCTGCAAGTGGAGGTAGTGTCAACCCTGGAACCATTTCCTTCCTCTCCCCCCCCCCCCATTTCCCGGCATTTTCAGGGCTGCTGCCACAGCGACTCAAGCTATGGGAACAGGAGAGGGGAGGAAGAGATAACTAGGGGATTGGCTCAGTGGCTAAAACGCTGAGCTTGTCGATCGAAAGGTCGGCAGTTCAGCGGTTCGAATCTCTAGTGCCGCGTAACGGGGTGAGCTCCCGGTCCTTGTCCCAGCTTCCGCCAATCTAGCAGTTTGAAAGCCCGTAAAAAATGCAAGTAGAAAAATAGGGACCATCTTTGGTGGGAAGGGAACAGCGTTCCGTGCACCTTTGGCGTTGAATCATGCTGGCCACATGACCACGGAGACGTCTTCAGACAGCGCTGGTTCTTCGGCTTAGAAACGGAGATGAGCACCGCCCCCTAGAGTCGGGAACATCTAGCATGCATCTGCGGGGGAACCTTTACCTTTACTTTTAGCCATAATAAAATTATTTCTTCTGAGAAAGAAGAACTTTCCCACCAGGTGCAAGGAGATGGGATCTTAGGCCACACAATGGGGGGGGGAGTGGAAGGATTTATATTCCTTGCAGACAGCAGGTCATTTGCATCCTTTTAGAAGGTGTGGGAGGTGGAATGGATTTCCAGAGGAAAAATTGCAGACTACAGGAACCATTTGCACTACTCAGGTTGTTAGGATATGGTTTGAGCCTACCAAGTTGTCCAGGCAATATATGTGTTCTGTGACCTTAATATGAATATGTATTGTGTGACTTTAAAGTTTTCCTGCTGACTCATTCTAATGCTGAGTCATGCTGTAATTAGTTGTGAACGTATTTAAGAAAGGTACTGCAAAGTATTCAGTTGATGATAAGCTACCATTGTGTGTGGAGTTGCAACCATTGTGCTCTCATCGGTTGGATGGATCTGCTACCATCGTGGTTTGTGAGCCAGAGTGAGTTTGTTATTCTAACCAACTACTGTTTGTGTGGTAAGAAGATTTTATATCACTGGACTGGTTTAACTGGCAAAGACTTGGATTGATTTAAAGACTATGAGATTGTTTTTTCACTATAAAGTAAACTTTCGATAAACCAGTTTGCACATCTCTTATTCATCGCTCTCAGCAACGTTTCTCTGTGCTCTACACTCTGCTGGTTGGTAACACAACAATATCCTTAACACAGGTGACACTGAGGACACAGATAAACCTCCAAGTGCTTCAACAACCCTCTAAAAAGATGCAAATGATCAGCTGTCTGCAAGGAGTATCAATCTTTCCATTCCCCACTATCCTGTCAGAGCTGAAGAAGCTTCTTGGATGAGAAGCGAAACGTCTTCAAACGAAAAAAACCAGAAAGTCCAGTTGCCTCCTGAAAAAGCATCTTTGAGAAAATCAAGATCTAGCAAGCTAGCAGATGCTACAGTTGTATTACCAATTCTGCCCCCAAGACGTAGGTGGTCTGGGAATCCTCCTGTGGAATGAAACCTGAACAGGTGGCCTGCTCTTGTCCACCTGTCTTTGTTTGCTCCAGCTACTTCTCATCCCAGGTTGACTGTTTTCAGCTGAGAACCTCAATGGGCTCAACAGGAAAGGGAATTAAAAGGCTGTTGCTTTGACTGGCCACCCACTCCTTGGTGACTCCAGTGTTTCCTACTCTGCATTGGGATGAGCAAGGTGAGTCACTGTCTGATGGCAAAGGCATTCCCCCATCTCCAGCTCCACTTATCAGCAGCACCAGCACTGAATACAAAAGAAGGCCTACAAGGACACGGGCTCTGTCCTTCTTCTATGTTTCTTCTCCCGATTGGAGAAGCTGTGGTTTCTCCATTACTCTGCAGTTCTTTCAGCAACACTCAGTTGAAGGATGAAAGTCCCTGGTTCCAGTGAGATGGAGGCGATGGGGCCCAGATTAAAGGGTTTCAAAGGGGCAAGACCAATTCATGGAGGCCACCTTCTCAAGAAGACGATGGGAAGCTTGGAAGAATTCAAGGCAACCCAAATGATTTTAAGGATTGCAGCTAAATCATATGAAGAACGGTTGCAGGGATGGGTATGTCTAGTTGAGGGGCCTGCAACCTTAAACACTCAAAGAGACATTTGGACCCGTTTCCCACAGAAAAGAAAACACTCCCGTTACTTGTCCCACCTTCTGCAGTTCAGTTCGAAAGCACGTAAAAAAACGCAAGTAAAAAAATAGGGACCACCTTTGGTGGGAAGGTAACAGCGTTCTGTGCGCCTTTGGCGTTGAGTCATGCCGGCCACATGACCACGGAGACATCTTCGGACAGCGCTGGCTCCTCGGCTTTGAAACGGAGATGAGCACCGCCCCCTAGAGTCAGGAATGACTAGCACATATGTGCCAGGGGAATCTTTACCTTTACCTTTTAAAAGAGAAAAGGCTGTGGAACAAGTGAACTTGGCAAGGATGCTGCCAAAATGCATCATCGGCTTATGATGAACAGGGAAGGGTCCTCTTTGAGCAGGACATACACATACACTACATCACATCTTAATGAATGAGGGTCATGTAAGTTAAACAGGAGGGCTTAATTTTCAGGGTAACACTCTATGGAAATGAACATTGAAGGAGAAGGCTTGGAAGAGTAATAATGCCTTTGAGCTTTGGCGATAGTAGTGTTTTCCAATATTTGGAAATATTGGCTGCCACCAAGAAGAGGGGCTCAACCTATTCTCCAGAGGGCACCAGAGGGCAGGACAAGAAACAATGGATGGAAACTAATCAAAGAGAGAAGCAACATGGAATTAAGGAGAAACTTCCTAACAGTGAGGACAATAAATCAGTGGAACAGCTTTGCCTTCAGAACCTGTGGGTGCTCCATCCCTGGAGGCTTTTAAGAAGAGACGGGTCTGAAATGGTAAAGGATCTCCTGCTTGAGTTGGACTACAAAACCTCCAAGGTCCCTTCCAACTACCATGTTTCCCTGAAAATAAGACCCTGCCTTATATTTTTTTGAACCCTGAAATAAGTTCTTGGCCTTATTTTCGGGGAGGTCTTATTATTTTGGGGCACGTGGGGCAAGATGGGGCTCCTCTTGCACTGTTACCTGATTTCCAGCTCTGTCTCCCCAACCCTAACCATAGAAAATGGTAGGGACCACCTGCACATGGGTTTAAATATTTTCGGGGAGGGCTTATTTTAGCACACGCGCTCAAAAGCCTGATTGGGCTTATTATCCAGGGAGGTCTTATTTTCAGGGAAACAGGGTAGATGATAGATAGATAGATAGATAGATAGATAGATAGATAGATAGATAGATAGATAGATAGGCAGGCAGGCAGGCAGGCAGGCAGGCAGCCAGGCAGCCAGGCAAGCAGCCAGGCAGGCAGGCAGGCGGATAGATGGATAGATGGATAGATGGATAGATGGATAGATGGATAGATGGATAGATGGATAGATGGATAGATGGATAGATGGATAGATAGAGGGTTTATTTTCAGAGAAGGGCTTATTTTAGCACATGTGCTCAAAAGCCCGATTTGGCTTACTATCACGGGATGTCTTATTTTCGGGGAAACAGGGTATATGATTCTGTAAGACTCCTGAGAAGACCATGGGCAGCTAAGAAAACAAACTGATGGATTATTGATTAAGCAATCCAGAGTTTTCCCCTAAGGTGACGAGGCTCAAATTATCCTACTTCAGACACATTATGCAAATATTTAGCTCTCTAGAGAAGGCTCTAACGCAGGGAAATGTAGAAGGAAAGAAAAGAAGAAGGAGACAAGCAACATGGGAGATGGACTCAGTTATAGTGGTGATAGATGGATTACGGGAAGACCACATTTCATCATGGAGAACATTTTATCTAGGTGGTCACCAGGAGTTGAAAAATAACTGGATGGCATTGAATCAACCAATAATTTATGGAGACTTTCATATATGAAATTGTAACAAAATCGAAAAAAATTGAAATTTGGAAGACTCCATTCAGACTGTGAGGTTCTAAGCTGTAGTTTTTTTAGATATTAGAACGATGTCCATGAAAAGGAAATGAATAGAAGCATTAGCCATTCTCTTGAAATGATTTGAGATCAACATAGACAGAACTCAGGGGGGAGTGAGGACGGACTCCAGGCAGGACCAGGTGAAGGAACTGATAGATAGAAGTGAATTAAATCCTGAAATGGACAAATTCAGAAGAGAAATAGAATAGAATTCTTTATTGGCCAAGTGTGATTGGACACACAAGGAATTTGTCTTGGTGCATACGCTCTCAGTGTACATAAAAGAAAAGATAATTCGTCAAGAATCGTAAGGTACAACACTTAATGATAGTCATAGGGAAACAGTCAATATAAATCGTAAGGATACCAGCAACAAGGTTACAGTCATGCAGTCATAAGTGGGAGGAGGTGGGTGATAGGAACGATTAGAAGATTAATAGTAGTGCAGACTTAGTGAATAGTTTGACAGTGTTGAGGGAATTATTTGTTTAGCAGAGTGATGGCATTTGGGAAAAAACTGTCCTTGTGTCTAGTTGTTCTGGTGTGCAGTGCTCTATAGCGTCGTTTTGAGGGTAGGAGTTGAAACAGTTGATGTCCAGGATGCGAGGGGTCTGGAGATATTTTCCCAGCCCTCTTTTTGACTCGTGCAGTATACATGAGTGTATAATAAATAAATAAATGGGATAATTAAATATATAATCAATCGAACTCCTCAGTCTGAATTTAATGCTTTTCTCCATCATATTAAAAAAATAAAACAATGGCTGGCGATACCATACCCTCTTTGAGTCCCGATTAGCTGGTATAATTTCAGTGCGGGCCCCATCTACAAAAAAGATATTCTCAACTTGGAGCAGACAATGGGCTCTTTTTGCTGTCCCCCCAAACTGAAACCTCCCCAAAACTACAAGTTTATCAATGTGCTATGAAGAATAAGGAATGAGCACTCGCTCCAGGCTCAACAAAAATTCTTCTGGCATCTCTGAGAAACAAAATTCCTTCTGGTACCCAGTGCAAAAAAAAAAAATGAAATTTATGGGAGGAAATGTCTCACGTGATAAAATACTAGGAAGCCGTAGCTTTTACCAATGAGAGCACTATTCTATAGTCCTGCAATCCCGAGCCACTGGTGATGCAGTGGTTAGAATGCAGTATTACAAGCTAACTCTGCGCCCACTGCCAGGAGTTTGATTCTGACCGGCTCGAGGTTGACTCAGCCTTCCATGTTTCCGAGGTCGGTAAAATGAGGAACCCGGATGGTTGGGGGAAGAGGCCGACTCTGTAAACCGCTTAGGAAGGGCGGTAAAGCAGTTGTATGAAGCAATATATACGTCTAAGTGCTATTGCTATTAGCATCCTGGCCAGTAGTGGGTTTCAATTTCGTTCGCTACCGGTTCGTTCATGGCCATGCACGCACGATGCTCCCACCACCACCGCTGCTACCGATTTGCCCGATCCGAGGCGAACCAGTAGCAACCTACTACTGATCCTGACTCAACACATGCTTCATAGATGAGAACCAAAGCCAATTCTAAGTTCCTTGAAGGACCAAACGCAGATCTCCACTGAGTGGCTTAGACCAGTTCGGTGCAAGTCAACGGAAGACCTACCTGGTTGCAGGTATTAATATCCACACCATTCCTTAGTTGATCTAGAGCTTTGTCCAGGTTCCCTGATCGTGCTGCTCGGAGGAAGCTGGTTGCAGCATCAGCCTGGGAGAGCAAAGGAAAGAAAGAGTTAGCCGATTAAATGAGCAAGACCCAAATCTTCCAAGGATTTTTTTTTTAAGCTGAAGCTTAATTATCTCATGCCAAGATCCAACCACAGGTTTACTTAACTGATTGTTCCTCTATCTGTCCATGTGTGTGTGTGTGTGTTGAACCCAGGGGTGGGTTCTACTTACCTTTACTACCGGTTTGCAATGGGGCTGCGTGCACCCTTGGTTTGTCAATCTTTGAAACGTCTCTAAAGATCTGCTTTTGCCATCAGGCCTGGGGAACCCAGAGTGGAATGGAGTCTATCAAGAGGTTTATCTGATAGTTGTTGTAAAGGATGTGGGTGCTTATTGTTTATAGTTTGCATATTTTTTGGGAAAAAAAATTTGTAAGCCAGCCAAAATCACCGAGACTGAGTGGGTGGCCCAATAAATTCTCTCAAGTAAGTAAGTAAATAAATAAATCTAGACTGCCAATCAATCAAGTCACAGTCTGACAAAATTTCAAAGCCGTTTGTCGAACTTTTTTTAATCATTTTAAAGCTGGTTAAACTGCAGCAGATGCCTCTAAAAAAATAAATAAAAAGCAGAGCGAACCTGTCATGTCAGTTCTGAAAACTCTGAAGTCAATATTGCTACAGGGCCCGAGATTGAATGTTTGCAAGGTCCTCCCACGTTCCTTTCGTGCATCTGGCCACACGCGCTTTGGAGGAAACCCAACACTGGTTAAATTTTCACCATCCTTTTCCTTTGGCTTTCCCCTGTATCTTGTCAACATCTTCATAAAATTTGTCTGGCACTCTTCCACTTGCAAAGTCATCTTTTGACAAGGAACCTCATCCTAATCAATGTACAGAAATGTGCAACATCCAATGTTCTAACTTGACACCTCAAGATTATTATTTACTTAGGTTGAGCAAGAATAAGAGTCTTCGTGGACAACCAATTAAACATGAGTTAAAAGTGTGCGGCGGCAGCCAAAAAGGTCAATGCAATCCTAAATTGCATTAACAGAGGAATACAATCAAGATCAAGGGAGGTACTAATACCACTCTATAAAGCCTTAGTAAAACCAGTGATGGGATTCAGCCAGTTCGCACCTATTCGGGAAAACCGGTTGTTAACTTTCTAAGCAGTTTGGAGAACTGGTCATCAGAAGAAATCTTACTTTGTTTTTTTCCACTTTACAGGGCTAATCCTGTAAGGAAGGCAGAAAGGAAACATTCTGGTGGTATTTCTAGCCTAATCTTTATTGCCCTGCTTACAGAAACTGCCTCTCCAGTTAACCCTTATTACATTGTAACAGCTAAGGCGAAGCGCCCATCGACGTGAGTGACGTTGGGTTGGCCATGCCCACACGGTCACATGGCCACCGAGCCACGCCTACCCAGCTGGTCATTAGAGCAGAGAACCAGTTGTTAAATTATTTGAATCCCACCACTGAGTAAGACCCCACCTAAAATGCTGCATCCAGTTTTGGTTCCCACGCTATCAAAAAGATGTTGAGACTCTAGAAAAAGTGCAGAGAAGAGCATATGCATATTTATCATATTTATCATAAATATGATAAAACGTGTTAAAAGATAAAAGGAATATGTAAATACATATAGATATACTGAATATATGAAGAATAAATTAAATCAATGTTTATGAAGAGCAAAAATAGAATATAGTAAAAGATACTATATATTTAATGATGTACATAATGTATGAAATAATAGGCCATAGATTGGAATTATGAAATTTGAATTGTTACCAATAGTTGAAAGCTGTAAAAATGGAAATGTGCTTTTAAAACTAAAAAAGGTTGAATAAAGACTATTTTTAAAAAATAGACAGAGAGAGTCTAGGTATGCTTGGACTTTTCTTCTGTCAGGCCTCTCTCCAACTCAGCACCTTCTCATGGAGTTTGACGGTATTCCCCATCGTCTTAGAAATCAGACTGGTTTTAAGGACCGATAAAAGAACCAATAAATTCAACGCATCTGCAGAGCCTCAGGAGCTTGCAAAAAATATTTGACCACCAAAAAAAAGTGGGCTTCAAGTAACGTGCCGTCTAAGAACATGGAGCGATGACCCTTTTCTTAAATTGTTTTGAATTCTTCTCAAAAATGAGAGCTGCCAGTTTCGGGAATGGACTTTGTAGCCAAAGCAGCTGGCATTGACTTAGCCCTGAAATCTGGAAGGCTGAATCCCTCTGCTGCTCAGCCCAAGATAAAACAGGCTGGATCTGACCCCTTGGACAAGGCACCAGAAATAGAAACTCATCTCTTCCTTTAACTTTTCTCAAAAGTGGAGATAACCAAGATTAGAATAGAATAACAGAGTTGGAAGGGACCTTGGAGGTCTTCTAGTCCAACCTCCTGCTTTGGCAACAAACCCTACACCATTTTAGACAAATGGTTATCCAATCTCTTCTTAAAAATATCCACTGTTGGAGCATTCACAACTTCTAAAGGCAAATTGTTCCACTGATCAATTGTTCCAACTGTCAGGAAATTTCTCTTTAGTTCTAGGTTGCTTCTCTCCTTGATTAGTTTCCACCCATTGTTTCTTCTTCTGCCTTCAAGTGCTTTGGAGAATAGCTTGACTACCTCTTCTTTGTGGTAGTCCCTGAGATATTGGAAGACTGCTATCATGTCTCCCCTAGTCCTTCTTTTCATTAAACTAGACATCCCCAATTCCAGCAACTGTTCTTCGTATGTTTTAGCTTCCACTACTATATTTAGCCACCAACTTCCTGTGTCAGGTCCAATAGGAAGGCCTTCAGGAGAGGAGAAAGAAAGACTAGACGGATAGAAAAAGCTTGGCACTGAACGTAGGGGAGAGATTTGTGAATGGGCACCTCACACAACCTCCAAAGTGTTTGGGACAACTTTCCTAAACTGCTGCTAACTCAACTTTAGGAAAGCGTCCGTCTTGTTGGTTGGCCATCCACCTTGCGTTCCCAAGCTCCCATTCCTTTCACTTCCGGAAAAAGTCTGGAAAATTCTCAGCGGGTCTCTTCTTGTCAAGGTAGATTTGGGACAGGATTGAGCAAAGTTTCTCTTGGTATCCAACTGCATCCAAGCAAACTTTGAGTGACTTGAATCTGCACGACGTCGGAGAAGTTTTCTCAACCTTTCCTGATGACCAGATAGTCCTCAGGTTACATCCGTCTATGCCATGACTTTTCAAAGTTACAATGGCACTGGAAAAAGTGACTTATGTTTGTCACACTTATGACCACGGCAGCATCCCCATGGTCACATGATCAAAATTTAGACGCATGTACTTATGACGGTTGCAGTGTCCCGGGATCACACAATCCCCTTTTGCAACCTTCACTGGAGAATCCAAATTCGTTTAACAATTGCGTTGCTCACTGAAGAACTGCAGTGATTCACTTAACAACTGTGGCAAGAAAGGCCGTAAAATGGGCCAACATTCACTTAGCAACTGTCTTGCTTAGCAACAGAAACTTTGGGCTCAATGGTGGTTGTGAGTTGAGGACAGTGGTTTGTTTCCACGCAAAACCACCAGCCTGTAACCGTCAGAGAAACCTGCCCAGATAGACAAAGCACATTCCAAGGTCTAGCAAAAAAGCAAGGCATCTACAGGAGCCTTAAGAGGAAACTACTAAACAAACCCCATCATCCCTGGCTGCTGAGTCATTGATCAACATGTTTGGAAAGCTGCCAGTCTCTGAAGTGTGCAACAGCTGAGTCTGCTCAACAGTTTGGGGGGTTCTTAGATCCTGCCAGATTTTGCTGGTTTTGCTACAAGAGTAGAGTAGAGTAGAGTAGGATAGAGGTGGAGGTGGAGGTGGAGGTGGAGGTGGAGGTGGAGGTGGAGGTGGAGGTGGAGGGAGAGGGAGAGGGAGAGGGAGAGGGAGAGGGAGAGGGAGAGGGAGAGGGAGAGGGAGAGGGAGAGGGAGAGGGAGAGGAGAAGAGAAGAGAAGAGAAGAGAAGAGAAGAGAAGAGAAGAGAAGAGAAGAGAAGAGAAGAGAAGAGAAGAGAAGAGACTTTATTGTCACTTTGAATGTACACTAGCTAATCGGAATACATTAAAACGAAATTTCGTTGCATACAGCCTGATGCAACGAAACAGCTTGATTGGTTAGAAAGTTTCAAAAACGCCTACTCAAAAATTGTTGTTACAATCTTTGTCTGTAACTGTTAACACCGGGGGCCTAATTATAAGCGTTATAATAATAGCACATCCAATTATAATTTAACACTCTTAAGCTGGCCAAGAAGAGATTTAAAAAAATATAAACAAAGGGATTCCAGAATGCTTGGTCCTTCTTCAAATCTTTTCGCCTCCTGAACGGTAACCCAGGAGTTTATCCTTCTACCCGGTGCCGGCTGAGGATTTGAGAAGTCACAGCCTCAGTTTCCTGGATCGGGAAAACAGGCTGAAAACAGTTGGACCGGTTCAATCTTAGCAATTGCAAACTGGCTTACTCACTAGGTCTGAAAAAAAACCCACTCATCTCTGAACATCCTTGCACGCAAACATCTGCGGTTGCTCTTCCGAGATCTTGAAGATGCAGTTTGGTTTTATATTCGGCTCCTATTTCACTTTCTTTTCTGAGATATTTGGAGAGTCTGAAAGACGGTTTGCTAATGCACCCCCCTCCCATTAGCGAGGGCAGCCACTTAACGTCCCAACCTCAGAACGGTGTCCTAAGCCAACAAAGGGCGCCAGGTTGAAAAAATGCAACGAAATTTCATTTCCATGTATGCCGATCAGTGTAGATTTAAAGTGACAATAAAGTTAGCCAAAGTCGAAGTCTAAATGGCAGCTTTTCCTCCATAAACATCCCAGCTTCTCTCGCAATTCTATTAATTCGTGCTTTTAATAACAACATGCAGGGGGTCCGCTTAGTAAACTACCCCCAATGGATGAGCTCTTCGTACAATGTACTTAATTTGGTTAACCAGATTTTCTTGGTTCCCCCAGGACGTAAATAAACAGCGGACTGGGTTTATCCAACACACATAATGGGAGTTTCCACAAGGGGAGATAAAAAAAAAACTCAAGAAGTTCTTCCTCTATAAGCAAAGCCCTGTTTTTTTTTTTGCAGCCTTCCTTCCCCACTTTCTGGTGGATAGTTTTGTAACCGTGCTAGCACTGATGAGGTTACCTTGTTGGGTAATGAAACGTCTGCAAGAAAACCACGAGCTCAGAGAACACCAAGGAACCCCCATTCCTCCACCACCACCTCTCCTCCTCGTCCTCATCCTCCTCCTCTAACCCCACTCCCTTCTAGCATTGATAACATTACCTAGTTGGTTAATTAAATGTCTGCAAGAAAACCACGAGCTCAGAGAACACCAAGGAACCCCGATTCCTCCTTCACCACCAACCCTCCTCCTCCTCCTCCGCCTACTCCTCTAACCCCACTCTCTTCTAGCATTGATGACGTTACCTAGTTGGTTAATTAAATGTCTGCAAGAAAACCACGAGCTCAGAGAACACCAAGGAACCCTGATTCCTCCTCCACCACCAACCCTCCTCCTCCTCCTCCGCCTACTCCTCTAACCCCACTCCCTTCTAGCATTGATGATGTTACCTAGTTGGTTAATTAAATGTCTGCAAGAAAACCATGAGCTCAGAGAACACCAAGGACCCCCTCATTTCAACCCTGAGCTACACATGTTTTCTTCTACTGGCACTTTTGTAACCATACCCAAAAAAAAATGCAATCAAAACTAACCACAATGAGCACACCAATTCAACCACTGGTCTTATCAATATTTCAGTTGAATGCACTGCGTGAACAAAATCAAACAACAGCATCAGAGTTGGGGGCAGAAAGAGATTTAGATTGGGACGACAGATACAAGGCAAAGAAGGGAGACGTCACGCTCGTCTACAGACACAAGTGCACACAACTCAGCTTTGCACATTTTGCTAAAAGGCCATTTTCATGGTTTTGCCACTGAATTCCTGCAATAAACTACCTTTGATAAAACACTGCAGCAGAGGTCCCCGCCTAGAGAACCCATGTTCTCTCAGCAATTTAGGGGAGAACGGGTGTCCAAAGGAAAGAGTGTGGGGCTGAAAGTCACCCCAAAATGCCACTTAAGACATCTTCGTGGGCAGATTCCCTTATGCTGTTGTCCACCTGAAAAGGCTGTAGTAGTAGACCCTGGGTTAATCCCCACCACCACAAGCCAATAAAACACAAACATTGGAACAGTCTACGCCAGAGGTGTCCAAAACCTTGGCAACTTTTAAGCCCTGCGGACTTCAACTCCCAGAATTCCCCAGCTTGTTTGCAAAGGGCAGAAGCTTTTGGAAAGATAACACAACGCTCCCAAGCCAAGGACAGGGCGTGGAGTGTTGTTGTCACAGACAGGAAGCCTGGTGGATACTCACAACAGCCATGTCTGGATGGGACTTGCTCTGCCGTGCTGCCATGGTCCAGTGGCCTGAGCCGAAACCCGATCAATCCTCTCTCCAGCCTTCCTGCCTTTTGCCTGTCCCCACTTTTGGGCGAGCCGGAAAGTTGCATTGCATCCTACCTAAAAATTCAAGCGCTTTCCCTCCCGCCGTCACCCGCTGCTGCTGCTGCTGCAGGGTGAGCCAGATGCTAATGGACTGTGTTCTCTCCTTCTCTCGCCCATCATTATGTCAGGAGGGATATTTAATAGCTCTCTGCCTCCCTCCCAGCAACAAACTGCCAGGGGGAGGGGCAGGTGCCAATGCCACAGGGGAAAGGGAGGCCGCGCCGGGCTGGGCAGGGAACTCTGCCGTCAACACCGGAGTTGGCCCCAGAGATTTGCCAGCTCCTTCCGCTAACAAGGGCGAAAAAGGCAACGCGTTCGAGTAAGCTCCAGTGGCCCTTTTGCAGCCAGCAAGGCACAGCAGTGGCAAGTTAAGTGTAATGGATCTAAAATAATAATTTTTAAGAAAAGGAAGCAGAGCTGGATTGCACAGCTATAACTACCAGCTGCATCATGGGAGTCTCCGGGAACGGCCTGGCCCAGCCGCCCATTTTCAGTCTCCGATTCAGACGTCCTGCGGTTCCTTTGGACTTTGCTCAGCACGTGGCCAAGATGGTTAAGAGAACTGGGTATCTCCTAGCCTCACAAAGAGAAGGATTGGGAGGGGCCTGGTAGCAATCTTCTACTTCAGGTAGTCCACGACTTACAATAGTTCACTTAGTGACCATTTGGAGTTAAGCAGCACTGGAAAAAAATGAGTTATACTACTTAGCAATAGCACTTGTATACTGCTTCACAGTGCTTTACTGTCTTCTCTAAGCGGTTTACAGTGCATTACTGCAGGCAACTTCTGCTGACTGCTGGCTGAATGCAATTTGGCAGTTCAAATCTCACCAAGCTCAAGGTTGACTCAGGCTTCCATCCTTCCAAGGTGGGTAAAATGAGGACTCAAGATTGTTGGGGGGCAATAGGCTGATTCTGTAAACTGCTTAGAGAGGGTTGGAAAGCACTGTGAAGCGGTATATAAGTGCTATTGCTATTTTCCTTTCTTCCTTCCCTCCCTCCCTCAGTGGTTAGAATGCAGCATTGCAGGCTAACTCTGCCCACTGTCAGGAGTTCGATCCTGATCGGCTCAGGGTTGACTCAGCCTTCCATCCTTCCAAGGTGGGTAAAATGAGGACTCAAGATTGTTGGGGGGGCAATATGCTGATTCTGTAAACTGCTCATTTTTGTCGCTCTTTTCTGCCCTCTTTCTCGGGTCTCCGCATGTTTTTGGCATCGTGGTGAGCAGAACACCAAAAAAAGCTGCGGAGACCCTAAAAAGCGTGCACTGAAGAGCAGCGAAAATAAAGAGGAGGTTGGTCTGGAGATAAGAGAAATATTATAGATGATAAGGAGAATGTAAGGAGATTGATTTGGAAGCCAAATCCTACGATGAACCTCAAGAAGAGATCCTGCTCTCGGCTGTCGGGGGCTTCATCCACATAGACTCCTCACATTATTCCCTCTCCCCCCTCTCAATCCTAAAGAAGCTGCCAGGTCCAGCTTTCAGACAAACACAGCTTGTATCTATTGTGAGTCCAAGCGAGTTTCACCAATGCTAAATTCCCCAAAGCCCAAACACATTCAACACTGCCCCCTAATGGTCACACAGACCCATGGCACCAGCAGTTTTGTCATGGCTCTATTTTCAGTGTCGCATTACTCAACCTGCCACCTCCCTTCCCCACCCCGGATCCCTTACTAAGACTTTAATAGCATCCTGCTCCGCACGTCCTTTCTGGAGGTGAGCTGTGTACCGCTCTCTCTTTTTTTTTTCCCCTTCGGCTACTGAAACCTGAATTGCACAGCAAGTAGCAATCCATTACGACATTTGGCAGGAAAACAGAGACTGCGTTAGGTTCAACATGAAAAGGTAGACCGCTGTTACTATCTAAGCACGGCGTTTAATGCTCGACAGAGTACCTGAAACCATTAAAGGAAGAGTTCGAGTTCCCCAGGGACTTGAAAATATAAAATCAGAAGAGGTTTTGTTTAGCAGCCGGAGCTCAGGAACGAAGCAAAATGAGGTTAGTTGCACTCCATTCAAGGCCAAAGACTTATATGAGTCGGTCACAACTGCTACTGGATAAATTATTGGAAGCAAAGAAAAATAATAATAATTCTGTAGCTCAATCGAGACCCGCAACAAGGATATCGAACATTTTTTTTTTAAATTTGATTTATATGCCACCCTTCTCCGGAGACTCAGGGCGGCTTACAATGCGTTAAGCAATAGCCTTCATCCTTTTGTATATTTTATACAAAGTCAGCATTTGAGCCCTTTTGCTATTAACAGAATAACAAGAGTTCGCAGGGACCTTGGAGGTCTTCTAGTCCAACCCTCTGCTCAGGCAGGAAACCCTATGCCATTTCAGACAAAGCGTTTTGCAATCTCTTTCTAAAAACCTCTAGTGTCGAAGGACCCACAACTTCTGGAGGCAAGTTGTTCCATTGATTAGTTGTTCTAACTCCCAGGGAATTTCTCCTTAGTTCTAGGTTGCTTCTCTCCTTGATTAGTTTCCACCCATTGCTTCTTGTCCTGCCTTTTGGTGTTTTGGAGAATAGCTTGACTCCCTCTTCTTTGGGGCAGCCCCTGAGATATTGGAAGACTGCTATCATGTCACCCCAAATCCTTCTTTTCATTAAACTAGACATACCCAGTTCCTGCAACCGTTCTTCATATGTTTTAGCCTCCAGTCCCCTAATCCTCTTGGCTGCTCTTCTCTGCACTCTTTCCAGTGTCTCCACATCTTTTTTTTATAGTGTGGTGACGAAAACTGGATGCAGGATTCCAATGCTCAGCTGAGATGAGTATAAATGCTCAGCTCATGTCTATGTTTCTCAGGACAGAGGGGTGCAACCTGCAAATCTCCTTTGCCCCTGATCTTGAAGAGGAAGAAAAACCCACCATTTATTGTATGAGCCGCGGTGGCGCAGTGGTTAGAGTGCAGTACTGCGGGCTACTTCTGCTGACTGCCTGTTGCCTGCAATTTGGCAGTTCGAATCTCACCGGGCTCAAGGTTGACTCAGCCTTCCATCCTTTCGAGGTAGGTAAAATGAGGACTCAGATTGTGGGGGCAATAAGCTGACTTTGTATAAAAAAAGAACACCGCTTGGGGGGGGCGGCAAAAGCCCTACTAAGCAGGTATATATAAAAGTATGAAGGCTATTGCTTAACGCATTGTAAGCCGCCCTGAGTCTCCAGAAAAGGGTGGCATATAAATCAAACCAAGAAAGAAAGAAAGAAAGAAAGAAAGAAAGAAAGAAAGAAAGAAAGAAAGAAAGAAAGAAAGAAAGAAAGAAAGAAAGAAAAGAAAGAAAGAAAGAAAGAAAAGAGGTTGTAAATGCTCCAACACTGGAAGTTTTTAAGAAGAGATTGGACAACCATTTGTCTGAAGTGGTGAAGGGTTTCCTGCTAAGCAGGGGGTTGGACTAGAAGACCTCCAAGGTCCCTTCCAACTCTGTTATTCTATTCTATTTAGCTACGAAACTCAACCTATTTGTCCAAGGCTGTGTAGCAGAATTCACTGGCGTGGGAGGAGATCTGAAATTCAGAAAAAAAATCCTTTGACCCAAGATGACGTTCCAGCTTGTGAGATTGCCTACCACACCTTCTCGTGGTTACAAAAGGGTGGTCTCTTTGGCGCAAGTTCTCCCCTCCCACGATTGGGAGTAGCAGAATTGGGTAGGTCTTTAGTAACAGGCCGTTATCTCACATATCTCAACAACGTAAGTTTTGTCCTCGCTGGAGGGGCCCCTCTCTGAAAAGTTGACAACTGTTCACCACCGATAAGGACCATCTGAGCTAAACAGGCATTTGGGTTTGCTTGCGTCTTGCCAAAGACACCTCAAGCCAATGCTCCACAGCTTCTCAACCCTACATCTACAACACTTCACTCAATTAATTAACAATTAATCAATGGAACAACTGGCTGAGGAATTCTGGGAGTTGAAGTCCACAAGTCTTAAAGTTGCCAAGGTTGGAATCCCCTGTGATAAATAACACACCATCCTTTTAGGAGATTCCTTTGACTCAGTCTTTATTTTTAAGATGCAAGAAAAGCTATTAACGGACATCAGAAAAATAAACCCGGTGCAACATTACAATTTAAGCTTGCAGGGCCCGATTTTACGACTAGAAAAAATCTGCCACCTCCCAAGAGTTAAAACTGAGATTCCTCTTGCTGTGAGGTGTCTTTCCTCGTTTGTTTGTTTTTTCATTCAGAATTATTCCTGCCAGTGTCAAGTGTGAAGCAAAGAGCCAGTTACAATTCAGAAGGAGGGCTTCACAACTACGGGAGTTGCATCCCTCTACTACTTGCACCGGCCTGACTGCTAAGCCAATTGCCACCCAGAGGAGGGTTAAGAAAATCCTACGTCTTTGTCTTTTTCTTTTTCTTTCTTTCTTTCTTTCTTTCTTTCTTTCTTTCTTTCTTTCTTTCTTTCTTCCTTTCTTTCTTTTTCTTTCTTCCTTCCTTCCTTTTTTTTTCTTTGTCTTTCTCTGTCTTTCTTTTCTAACTTTCTTCTTTCTCTCTCTTCCTTTCCTTTCCCTTTCTTTTCTTTCTTTCTTTCTTTTTTCTTTCTTTTTTCTTTCTTTTTTTCTTTTCCTTTCTTTCTTTTCTTTCTTTTTCTTTCCTCTTCTTCCTTCCTTTCCTTCCTTCCTTTTCTTCCTTTCTTCCTTCCTTTGTCTTTCTTTTCTCTTTCTTTTCCTTTCTTTCCTTTTTTCTTTTTCTTTCTTTCTTTCTCTCTTTTTCTTTTTCTTTTCTCCCTCTTTCTTTCTCTTTCTTTCCTTTCTTTGTTTCTTTCCTTTCTTTTTCTTTCTTTCTTTCCTTCTCTTCCTTACTTCCTTTCCTTCCTTCCTTTCTTTTCTTTTTTCTCTCTTTTCTCTCTTTCTCTTTCTTTTCCTTTCTTTCCTTTTTTTTTCTTTTCTCCCTCTTTCTCTCTCTCTTTCTTTTCCTTTCTTTGTTTCTTTTCTTACTTTTTCTTTCTCTTTCTTTCTCTCTCCTTTCTTCAAATTTGACTTAATTATTACACAAACACACACACAAACATTTGCCCATGGACATACATCCCTGCCAGTCATCCCGCAGCCTGGCCAGGCTGAGGAAGCACAATTGCCATGTGTTTTGATAGTCATTCTGTGCGGGCTTCAGCTTGACACATAGCCAGCTACTGTTTAGGACAAGGGTTCTAATTTACTGCCCAGTGCCAGACTGCATCCTGTTCAGAACAGGGCCATGGAAGTGGTGGGCAAACATGCGTGAAGCTGCGTTGGTGAAAAAGGTGCATATGTGCATGCAAAACCATCCCCTCTCCCTCCCCCACCCTCACCGCCATCGCTGTCTCTGCCGTTTCTGCCACTCCACTGAGCCGGAAAGGTTTAAAATACACCTAACAATAGAATGTTTGCAAATGCTGTCTACCCAAAGCTTTTGGGGAGAGACAACATTAAACACATTAAACAAAGAAAACTGCAGCCCAACAACATGCCGGCCACAAGACCACGGAGACGTCTTCGGACAGCGCTGGCTCTTCGGCTTTGAAACGGAGATGAGCACCGCCCCCTAGAGTCGGGAACGACTAGCACATAGGTGCGAGGGGAACCTTTACCTTAAGGGAAGAGGATGCAATAATTGAGGATTGCCACCTGTCCAGCATCTCTGGACAGACTCCATCAGCCAACTCCTACTGCCTACCTTTTTTTACTCTAAAGAGCCATCAGGGACCTTGGAAAGAGAAGTCAAAAGAAATTGAAATGGTTGGATCCTACTCCTTGCAAAATTTATTCCCTTGGCAGTTTTAATTCCAACCCTTCCCCTCTGTTTATTCGGTGTAATACAAGGGTATCCAGTCTTGGCATCTTTAAGATTTGTGGACTTTTAACTCCTAGAATTCCCCAGCTAAAAGATGTTAAGCTTGGGCCCTGCAGTCTAATAGATGAAGTATGGGGGGGGGGGACCTACAGAGGTTGGTTTAGTTTAATCTAAGTGCACTCTGCAAAGTTGGCAACTGCAGTTTGTAAAGCATGAAGTATGGTTTAGTAATGTGCATCCAATCAAGTCAGCAAGCCACGATTCAAAGAAGGACTTCGTCTGAGGCAGGAACCAATCCCAGCCTTCTCGAGTTCATGCAACTAACACCTAAGCCATAATAAAAGCTGTTTTGATCTTGGCTTAACATTTGAGAAGCCAGACACTGCTTTGCAAACCATGGTTTAATTAGGGAGGTGCCTAAATGGGGCCTCTGTGACATAGGCAACAAACCATGCTTCACACTCGTCTATTTCAAGACATAAACCAACTAGCCAATGAATTTGCAAAACTGAACTGCTGTTGAACTAAAAGGAGCTTGGATAGCTCAGCAGACTAATGCATTGTAATTTAACTCCAGCTGTCTGCAATTACTGTAAGTTCGAATCTCACCAGGCTCAAGGTTGACTCAGCCTTCCATCCTTTCTAAGGTAGGTAAATTGAGGACCCAGATTGTGGGGGCAATAAGCTGACTTTGTATAAATATACAAAAGGATGAAGGCTATTGCTTAACGCAGTGTAAGCCGCCCTGAGTCTCCAGAGAAGGGCGGCATATAAATCAAATTAAAAAAAAAAAAGTTCTTTTCCAAAAGGCAACTGGATTTTCTTGGGGTTTTTTTTTTTTCTTTGAGAGTCTAAGAAGCAAAATGTTTAACAACAATTAAAACAAAAAAATAAGAGAGTCCCAGTTACCTTTAAGAAAAGCACTTTTAGTTCAACAGCAGTTCAGTTCTGCAAATTCATAACCATGAAACTATGATAACCATGACCGGGATTTATTGAGAATCTCCATAGACATCAAACTGCTATTGTCTACTTCCAAGAAGCAAAATGCCTTTTTGTGTGTGTGTCTTGCCTCCAAAAGAAGAAAAGGTTGAATAAGGCTGGGTTGAAATACTGCAGTGAGATTCCAATTCAAAACACATTTCTGTAAGCCCCTGTTTCAGAGCTGCTAAGAAAAGCTCAAGTCCTTCCAACTATGTGATGGCTGAAGACAAACGTGAAGAACCCCAACAGAAAATACACCATCCATGACCCCAGATACTCACCCCCCAGGGCCACCGGAAACTGGACATCATGTTCCCTTCCACGCACACACTTTCTGCTTGCACACTTACACGAGCAAAAGTCTCTACTGACCCAAGCCCTTTAGGCTAAGCTGGGGCCTTTATCTGGAGATGCCGGCTGTGGAAGATGGGAGGAGTCACATTCTGGGCTCTGGAGATTAGAGAAGATCAGCAGTTCCAACTTAAGGAACCACTGGCTCAAATGTTGGCCAGGAACATCTTTTCCCTAAGTTGGAATGTCCATGTCTTCTCCAAACATAGCCATCGTCCCCTTGCAAGCATGGGTTAGAATTAATTGGGGGTGGGGTGGGGGGTGGGAGTGAACCGAGCCTGTTTTGTTGTTTTATGGCTGAGTTTATGGTGTGGGCAAAGAAAAGGGTCGATTCAGCTTTAAAATGTTGTGTGGAATCAGAAGGAGTCTTCACCCTTGGCAACTTTAAGATATGTGGACTTCAACTCCCAGAATTCCCCAGCCGGCTTTGAAAAATCTAAGAAGCAAAATGCTTAACAACAATTTTTTAAAAAATAAGAAAGTCCAGTTACCACACATTTTAAAATTTGTTGAAATAGAGAGAAGCTCTATCTATCTATCTATCTATCTATCTATCTATCTATCTATCTATCTATCTTATATTATATTATACAGAAAAATAGTAATATTACAATTATTACTATACTATTATAATACTATTACTATTATATATTACAGATGTAGAGTTTGACTATGCATTGCATATATTACACAATATAGTACTATAACATCTTAAATGTTGTTGAGATAGAAGCTCTATCTATCCATCCATCCATCCGTTCATCCATCCATCCATCCGTTCATCCATCCATCCATCCATCCATCAATCCATCCATCCTCTATCTCTTCTATCTATCTATCTATCTATCTTATACTATATTATACAGAAAAATAGTAATATATATTACAATTATTACTATTATACTATTATAATACTATTACTATTATATATTACAGATGTAGAGTTTGACTATGCATTGCATATATTACACAATATAGTACTATAACATCTTAAAAGTTGTTGAGATAGAAGCTCTATCCATCCATCCATCCATCCATTAATTCATCCATCCATTCATCCATCCATCCATCATCTATCTCATCTATCTATCTATCTATCTATCTATCTATCTATCTATCTATCTATCTATCTATCTATCTATCTATCTATTTATCTATCTATCTATCTTATATTATACACAAAAATAGTAATGTATATAATACAATTATTACTATTACCATTATACTATTACTATTATATATTACAGATGTAGAGTATGACTATGCTTTGCATATATTTATTTATTTATTTATTTTATTAGATTTTTATACCGCCCTTCTCCCACTGGACTCAGGGTGGTGAACAGCCAAGACTAAAAACATCACATACAAAATTACACAATATACAATAATATTACACAATATAGTACTGTAAGTTCTTAAAAGTTGTCGAGATAGAGAGCTCTACCTATCCATCCGTCATCTATCTATCTATCTATCTATCTATCTATCTATCTATCTTATGCACAAAAATAGTAATGTATATATTACAATTATTACAATGACTATTATACTATTACAATACTATTACAATTATTTATTTATTTATTTATTTATTTTATTCAATTTGTATACCGCCCTTCTCCTAGTGGACTCAGGGCGGTGCACAGCCAGAAACTAAAACACATTATATATTACAGATGTAGAGTGTGAGTGTGCATTGCGTATATCACACAATATAGGACTATAAGAGAGTTTCTCTTTGTGCAGCCGTTCCTTCCATTCACACTGGAGAAAAAGCGAGACCCCACCTCCTTCCAAAGCCTTTGTATAACTCAGGGCTACTACATTCAACAGGAGAGTTGATAGTAGAGGCTGCTGTTATCTGCAGAGGCAGAATCCTGATTCTTGGTAATGCCAGGGTGTGTCAGAATCCCAGACATTTCTTTTTAAAGAAAAAGAAACAGCCCACATCATAAGAAATAACTCTTTTAAAGCTTGTTTTTTTTTAAAAAAAAAAAAACTGAGCAGTAATTTCTGTCGTAACAGAAAACTCTTTATCATAAAAACTTGTTGTAACGGAGACTAAAACATACAAAGAACGGTTGCAGGAACTGAGTATGGCTATTCTAGAGAAAAGAAGGCTTAGGGGTGACATGATAACAGTGTTCCAGTATTTGAGGGGCTGCTACAAAGAAGAGGGGGCCGACTTATTTTTCAAAGCAAGACGAGAAACCATGGATGGAAACTGATCCAAGAGAGAAGCAACGTGGAATTAAGGAGAAACTTCCTAACAGTGAGGACAATTAACCAGTGGAACAGCTTGCCACCAGAAGTTGGGGGTGCTTCATCATTGGAGGTTTTTAAGAAGAGATTGGACAGCCATTTGTCTGCATTGGTATAAAGTCTCCTGCTTGAGCGGAGGGTTGATTCTGACAGATTCTGGCGAACCGGTAGTGGAAATTTTGAGCAGTTCGAAGAATAGGCAAATACCACCTCTGGCTGGTCCCAGAGTGGGGAGGGAATGGGGATTTTGCAGTATCCTTGCCCTGGAGTGGGGAGGGAATGGGGATTTTGCAGTATCCTTCCCCTGGAGTGGGGTGGGAATGGAGACGCCCACCAAGCCATACCCACAGAACCAGTAGTAAAAAAAATTTGAATTTCACCACTGATGTGGTCCCTTTATTGTAACCTTCTGGTATTATTCCCAACAGATATAATTCTTTTTTTTAGTTTGGTCTTTGTTTGTGTAACTGACATACCCTGCATTCATACACTGTATTCAGAAATGCAGATAGATAGATAGATAGATAGATAGATAGATAGATAGATAGATAGATAGATAGATAGATAGATAGATAGATGATAGATAGAGATAGAGTATTTGTTTTC